>NW_021680912.1:599397-599559 GCF_001412515.2 Diachasma alloeum
TGCTACAAACTCGGGTCTTCAACTCGGGTTTTCAATTGAAGGCCCGAGTTGAAGATCCGAGTTTGTAGCAGCGATGTCAGACAAGATGTGAATGTTTTTTTGGGCTCAAATGAAAAAGTGGGTCGAGAAATGGCTTGCTAGGGCCTCTAAAGATGGTTTTGA
>NW_021680912.1:599572-702023 GCF_001412515.2 Diachasma alloeum
CAGTAGTATGAAACTTCAACTGCGTGAAATACACAGCAGTATGAAAATTCGGCTGCGTGAAACACACAAACTTCACGCATGCGTGGAGTGTATGGAGTGTACGGGAGTGATTCACGCAATGGTGCGAATAGTCACGGCCATTTATTTATCTCTCGTGGGACAATACTTCCACCTGTCATCAGTGATCACGTACAAAAAAATTTCGTACAAAAACCTGTCGAATTCGATAGGCAATTGGATTTCTATTAAACTTTTATTGAAAATTCCGCTAATTTTTGGCCGATCGTATTTAAAATCTGTAGGATTTCCTCTTCTTATTCAAATTTCATTATTTAGACGTTTTCTGCACGAATTCCTCGATAAGAATTTTCAAAATGGTTTTCCACTCTATTTTCCTTTTCTCGTCATTAACGTATGTCCTTTGAGAACGGGTTTCTCTTGCGTTTGTCCAATGTTTTTCATAGATAATGTTTATAATATTCCGCAGCAATTGAAAAAATATTCTAACTACCTGTACTACACAGTTTATCTATTTACACGTGGTAGATTGATAAATTTCGAATACGGTGAATTCAACTCTAAAAAATGGAAATTCCGTGAAATCATTTCTTAGTCGATTCAAACAATTATTAACAAATAATTTCTCATTTTATTCACACTGCGATTGTTGTCTCCATCAACATCATATGAGGATTGAAAAACTCAATAATTTATGAGAATGCAATAAATTAAGTCATTTATAGTTTTTTTTTACACGTGTGATTGTAAATATGACAGATGAATGATGATAATTCTATTATCACAACTCGAATGAATCCTCTTTTACTTCGGAATTTCGTTCGCGGTGGAGAAAACGATTTCTGAAAATATAGCAGTAGGATTCAGGTAATGGTCTCGTTCGTGACATTTCATCTGCATTTTCCATTCCATGTTCTTTATCGTAATGACCTGATTTCACAATTGCTGCAGTTTTCAGTAATATTCATGTTTTTGTTTTTTTCTCGAGAAAATTGCCATAATTATTCACTCAGCCTTAAAAGAATTATTCATGAATTTCGGATTTTATTCCCGTTTTACGGTTCACTTTACTCAATTGAAATCCAATGGAAATTTGATTTTAATAGAAGATTGCCATTGATTAATTTTTGTGACTGGAAAACTTTGAAAAACATTCTTTACGGTCCCCAAATGACGATTCACGGCAAATATTTGAAATGAGTTTAATCCCTGTCCATTCAATTTACTCTTCATCTCGTACTTTATTTATTTGATGGAGGGAAAGGACTTATCGACGAAATAATTGACAGCCTTCAGTGGCAAGTGTACAGTGACACTGATGGATCCGACCTAATTCAAACGAAAAACCTTTTTTTTCGTTTCTCCAGGTAAATCTACTAGTGGCATCTGGATACATATCAGCGTACAAGAGTGACAAGGAGCAGCCACTGTTCCGGCACTCGCTGAGTGGCTCATCCAAGCCCCAACCAGTGGCTGCAAACTCCCAGGATGCCAAGGGTGGCAATTTCCTCTACCTTATCAAAGGCGACGATGGCCTCTATTATTATCATCTGTTCAAGGTCGAGAATGCCGAAACGGTGAGTGAAAAAAAAACATGATCCATCATTCTCACCCCCAACTTATATTAGGGACCTCGATTTAGCTGAGACGGAGCACTTCAATCACGTCAAATTCAGATAAATCTTTGTTTCGATCGATCAATAGAGAATCATCGTCTAATTCAAATCGGACTTTCTGCATTGGAATCAGTTGGTCTCATTGAGTACACGCGGTTACATAACGTGATTTCAAATGCCCACTCGTACACTCAATGAACAAGATGACTAACAAAACGTGACGTTTGACATGAGCATTGGGGTTGGGATCTCTATTTCTAAATCAAACACAAGGAAACAGTGGCAGACAGTTTGGCAACTTAGCTCTTGGGTACATCTCCGCAAGTATCAAAGTCCAAGCTAAACTGATGACGAAATTCCATAAATTCACAGTATCCTCTCGTTACCGGTGAATTTTGTAAATAAAATTAACGGGACATTTGATTTATCGTTTGAAATATTTTCCACAGTTTGACAAACACGGTGAATTATAATGCGCAGCAGTAAAAATTATTTCACTCGCAATAACGAATGTCCGTAAAATTTCTCATGAAAAATCGTCTCGTTGCCGGACAATTTTGTGAATAAAATTAACAGGAAGGTTAATTTCTCGTTTGAAAAATTTCATAGTCTTACAAACACTTCGTAGATTATAATACGCAGCAAGGGAATTATAAGTTACAATTACGAATGATTTGCGTGCAATTGAAGGAGTAAACAAATTCGTAAAATTTGTTTTTCAATTGAAATTGCAAAACATCACGTGCGGCTTGCGTGGTAACGGCATTAAATACATTTTATAGTTGAGTGGCACAATTCTTCGAGTCATAACAACAACATGGGGGAGACAATAACTCCGTATATAGCGATTGAATCGTCTGACGAGCAACAGGTAATTTATGAATTGGGCATTTCTGAATATGTCGAGAGTATTTGTCGGCCAAAAATACACCGCATGCTCCAGAATTTCACTCGTTACTAATTTACATATCGACTTTAATACGAAAGGGGAGCCCAGAAACACGTTGGCTGCACGTGCTACTTCGACTGCATGTCCAAATAATTATTTATAATATCTTAACACAGATATACCTCGTTTGACAGAACTTGTTGGCTTCGGCTCTTTGACCTATCCATAGCGGGGGAAAAAAAATGAAGAAAACTCTAATGCCCCGTTCTCTCAATTCATGTTGGAGTGTTTCTGAAAATAGCAACACGTGAAAAGCACATAGTGTTCACGCGTGAAACCAATGACCAACTATTAAGAGACCAGCCATGCGGGCTAAAGCTGAAAGGAACACTCAACGATATATAACTCAAGATCGACTCAATCGTCTTGACGATTAATTCAATTGTTTATGGTTAGACTGGAAATAACTGGGTTCCATTTTCATCTTCGCTAGCGTTGTTCCATTAAGCGAAACCTTGATTTTCGTACCGATGGTCAACAAAACCACTCAAAAACTAATCCAAAATTCTAAAATAAAGCGGGGAAGTACTTGAGTGCATTGAGAGTTGGTGGATCTAGTGTTTAGATACCAGAATTTATGAGAGTTACTTTCGAAATGCTTTTAGCGTCGAATGAATTCACTGAGACGAGGGAAATTGGATTTTTTCCTCGAAATGTTACAACTCGTGCAAGATTGCTGCATTTTTACATGGATTTCTGTTAAAAAGAATACATTTTACGATTACTAGACATTAGGAGTAATTTTTGTTTCTCACTGAAGATGTCGAAAAGCTAATAAAAAACGAATTGAGAGTTGGTGAATTAACCTGAGACACCAGAATTTACGACAGTTGTTCTCAATTCACTCAAAAATTACTCCATAATCTCAAAATAAAGCAGAGAAGTGCTTGAGTGCATTGAGAGTTGGTGGATCTAGTGTTTAGATGCAAGAATTTATGAGAGTTACTTTCCAAATGCTTTTAGCATCGAATGTATTCATTGAGACGAGGTAAATTGTATTTTTTCCTCGAAATGTTACGATTCGTGCAAGAGTTGCTGCATTTCTAAATGGATTTCTGTTAAAAAGAATACATTTTACGATTACTAGACTTTACGAGTAATTTCTGTTTCTCACTGGAGATGAAGAAAAACTACTAAAAAACTGCTGGAAAAATTTTGAATGACAAAAGTAATTGAGAATTGGTGAATTAGCCTGAGATACAAGAATTTACGACAGTTATTCTCTAATGACTGTAGCATCCAATAAATTTACCGAGACAAGGTAAAAGTCTCGCATGAATTTCCGTCCTCCAAACCCCATAGTGTCTCATTTAGTGTTATCGCTCCCTCAAGGTCTAGGCAATGACCAGCTCCATCAAATTGGGGCCACTGTGCTCTCCGCAAGGTCTGCACTATGTGGTCACATAGATTACCATCTCTCGACGTGAATAAACAGTCCCCAACGGGCACGAACTCCCTATTCACCAGAAACTCTTACGTTTTTATCAACCTCCATCTCCATAGACCCTATTGATTCTCAATTGCTGAATTTTCAGACTCACGTAAGTGTGGTTTATGTCGCGTGTGGACTACGTGAGAGAGTGCATTTATTGTGAAATACAGAGAATTGTCAGGTGTACTTCAAACTCCACATTTCAGCATTTTTTCCCCGGTTTTTTTTTGCTCTTTTTTCCCCACTTTATTACTGGGTATCCAATGATTCTGGTAATTAACAAATGCTTGGGTATGCAGAATCACTGGTTTTATTGGGACAAAGATGAGAGTTGATTAAATAATCTCGTTTCGAGCGGAAGAGTTACAAAACCGTGAAAAAAACTGGCTCTAGAAATGATTGAGAACATTCTTTCATGCAGACAAACAATTTTAATTAATAATATTGTCTTTTCAAGAAGAATAAATCCTCTCCGGTGAAATGAAACGTATTTTAACAACAAAACGAAACAATTATCAATGTAGAGAATTTCCCAAGTAAATATAATCGCATAATGAAGGTAAAGAACATTAGCTTTATCATAATGTTTTGACTGAACTACGTTAACATTCATCAATTTCTTGATAAGAGGAAGAATAATTCGTTAAACAAAGAATACTGCACTTTATCAACAAAACAATTATCAATTCAGCCTTTTCTTTACTCTATACATTTACGTGGTATTTTCCAAGTAAAAATCTAATTGTACAGTCAAGATAAAAAAAATATTCTTCTGATGATTTTCTGAGTGATATCCATTAACATCAATTAACTTTTTGATGACAGGAAAAAAAATTCTTCTCGAACTCATTTTTTTTCCTCATCAACGCAACAATTTTGAATGCAGTCTTATTCTTACTCCCCACATTCTCGGAGAATTTCCTATGCAAATGAAATGGTCAAGTAAAGATAAAGTACACGAACTTCGCGATAACGTTTTGAATACACCCCATTATATGAAAGTGATCACAAGTACTCTGATTACACACATTGTTGCGTTCACAAGTAGAATAAACAAGAGGACACATTCGATTAAGTGGCCCTCGAACTCATCAACGACTGTGATAACCCATTAATTGAGTGATTTTGTTATTCTCAACCACACGTGTACGAATTCACAACAATAACAGATATTCAATGCAATAAACTCATCTGTTGACTCCTGGCTCGAAAATCGCATGCTTTGCCCACCCGATTTTACCCGAGCCAATCATAATTCTTTCGTAAATTTCCCCTTGCACAAACAACCAATAGCACATGCGAATAATGCACTGTACAATACCGTTAACTGGTTTCTCTCTTTAACGCTCGTACTATTATTAAATTTGTCCTCAGTGCGATCGGGGTATCGAAGTTGTCCCACAACAGTCTTGATTCAGTATTAGATTTTCATTCTTAAGTCACGCACGAATGGACGTGCACCGATATTACAAATCCAACATTAAAGTTCATATTTTTTGGGGAATGTCTCATGACTCTCTTGTGACATTGTGAAGTTGTATTCCTGTTTTTTTTCGAGTTAAGGAAATTTTTTGAATTTTTTGGTAGCAGAGGGGAGACGGAAAGATTAAAAGTGGATTATTATTCGTATCTCGTAGACGGTGAGTAAATGCTCTTGCGGGGATAGTAATGTTGAAGTTTTCGGAAGATTTGGGGAATTTTTTAGCCACTTGAAATAATTCCATTTCGTGGGAAGGACAACGTTTTGCGCACAGAATTGTGGAATCGTTCTGTTTACATCTGGTGTTTTCTTTTTTTTCGGTTTATTAAAGAGAGATTATATGGGAATTAGTAATTCTTCATTTAAGTAGGGGTTTGTTGTTCGTTGAAATTCTCTTCTACGACTTTCCGAACAGTTTGCACGCGTTTCGTTATTAAACGTTCTGAGATCTAAAATCGATTCTTCATTTAAAGCTCTCAAAACATTTGGAAAATCTCAAGAAATTATTTTAATTATATATTTAAAAAATCACGGAAAAAATTTTTAAAAAGTAGGTTTTGGAGGAAAATTTATAAAACAATTGAAAAAGTGTAATTTTTGAGTGTTACGACTTCTTCTTATGAATTATTTACAAGGAAAAAATGTTTACAAGAATAATAATTCCGCAAAATGTTATTTGAATAACCCTCAACACCCAAGAATTTAAAAAAAATATTTTTTCACATAATTTAACTGACAAATTTAATGATTGAAAGTCTCTCAATTTGTATTGCACTTGAATATCCTTACGTTTAATTACATTGATTTGCATATTATTTCGCATTACTAATGATCAGTTATGAAAGGACGACGTGTGAAACGTCTCATACCGGTGCTCCACATTCTGATTTTTCCAGGATTTCTTTCATTAATTTTTTATTCCATTTCAACTAACATTTGAATTGACCCACGTTGGCACTTTATCCGAGTTAATGGGCACAAGTTGAAAAGTGGGTTGATGACTCTCCACAAGTAGTCTGATTTCCCCCTGGATTTTTCAACGATTAAAAATCCATTTTCCCCTCTTATCGAGACTGCACATTCAAATGACGATCGAGTGTAAATTTAGCAATAGTGAAAGCGATAAGAAGTTATACAACAGTTCACATTGCCCATGGTCAGTTACGATAACTGCCGAATGACTGCAGTATACCTGTTACGCCTCTGTTCATCATCGTCACCTGTAGCGTGACTGAATATTTTTACACAATTTTTCTTCTCACATGTAAAAAATTGTTTTCCTCGACCCTGATGTCCATGATTTTATGTTACGTAAAAATCAAAGACGAGAGTGGGCACTTGTGCATGTGCACACCTCTGCTGGTTTATTTTTGGGCTGCCACGTGATGACTCGATGATACTCATAATTTATATCGCAATCCCCCCCCTCTTGCCCTCCAGTTTTTCCGCCACTCCATTCAACATCTCCCGCGAACTTGAATTCACTCGATCCATTCATCATTTTTTTTTCGTTCCTCACATCACTTTTTCCCTGGTACTGACAAAATAATAGATTATCTAGCATTCAAGTTCATGGCCCAGTGAATCTTGATTTACATCAATAATGGACGAGATGGTAGTGGACAGGGTTCATTTAAAAAACATTAAACAATAGCTGGAGAGCTATTTCGTAACAATGCAATCGGTTATCTTCTAGGAAGTTGAGTGCATGAGTTGGTTCAATTGCATACTTGACTTCTACTGGCCCCTGCAGGATAAAGACTCGTGTGGTTTTTACTCAATGCTGACTGGGATGAGGCAAATTGATGGTCTTGCGTTGGTGCATTGGAACATAACATCGAGAGATGGAAGAATAATTGAGAAGTTTTATAGAATTCAGCAGGAATTCACGTATTTTTTAATTCCGAGTAGAATTGAATTGGCGAATTATTTTCGAATGACAATTCCAGTCATATTCAATTCACATTATTAGTTGGGGTGACAGTACGATTTTTTTGCTTATATGTATATCTATGATGGGAGCAATACATCAGGCATTTTTCAGTTCATTCTTCACAGTTACTGAACGGAAATTCAAGATTATGTGAAGCATACATTTTCGACTCAGCTTTCTATTCATTTATTCATGGCATCGGTGTTTGTTATGATTGAAATATCGGGCAATTGTAATGATGTTTTTAATGCTGTTTTATTGAATTCAATTTAGCGAAAAAAAGTCATAGAATTGCAAATTTTAGCGAAAAGTCAATGAAATTAAACATTTTTAAGCATCCGACGGCCGAGAATACCTCAATTTCCTTGAATTTTTAATTGAAACATGAATAAATGAACTTGAATTTTCTATTTTAATTTTTTTTCATAAAATTGTGAATTTTTAATGGCAAAATTCTTTGACATTAAGATGGAAAAAATTCGTAGAATTTCCAATATCACTGAAAATTCAATGGAATCGTCAATTTTTCAACACTAGAAAGATGAAAATCCCTCAACTTCAATTAAACTTCATCAAATAATGAACTGAAATTTACCATTCCCATTTAATTCCCTAAAATATTCACGATAAAAGATAGAAATCATGACAAGAAATAGCAATACCGTTTGGTTATTGAATAATAAATACGCTCAGTTTATCGTCAATGTCCTACAACTGATGATTCCCTAAATATTCATACAATCCTTCAATATTACCATGAAAATATAATATTGATGCCACTATTCCTCCCCTAGTAAACATTCTGAATCCTCGATATTTCCCTTCTGCATTTTCATCCTGTCACCCTCGGGGTCTCGACAGGGCGCGCTCTCTCAATACCTCATTAAGATATCAACAAAACAGACAGACTAAATTACCGCCTCAACACTTCAGCTCGTTTAAATGCATTATGAATAATTACCCAAACATTATGCCGTGGAATTATGGATGAGTGGAGACAGTGTTTTGTACAAAACACTGTCTCGTAGATTAAATTGGCCATTCTATAGAGTCAAAACAACACTTACGTAGGTCCTACGCAATTTCCCTGGGACTTCCTTTGAAAATGCCGAATGATCTTTCAAGGATTCTGCATATGCAGTATACGTCATTCTTCGAAATAGATCAGTGAAATTTCGGGGAGGTAAACAGTTCGCGATGAATGTTTCCTTTGGCAAATTCGGAGATCTCTGATTGCGGGTTTCATAGTTCAGTGGGTGCCAGTCTGAGAAAAGCGGTGGTAATTTATTCTCTGAAATAAATTTTCTCTCCAATATCGGATAATGCGAACGAATCTGATTAAAAACTAGAAAAAAAACGAAATACATTTTTTTTCCCCACATTTTAAGTGCAACATCATGTAGAACTGGTTTAAATTCCAGTTTCGTCATTTTTTTTTTCATTTGCATCTCTTATTAGATTAAAATATTCAAATCCTGCTGCCAAATGAGGGACATGATGAAAATTTCGTCATTTACAAATCACGAGTTAATGAGAAATTCAATGGTAACTGTAGATTTTCCCTTAATTATTCAGCGGAGATGAGTAAAAATGAGGAAAATTGAGATGAATATATTCTTAAATTCTAAATTAATTGGAAATTCAAATGAATGAGCAAATAAACATTAATTTTCAATTGAAAAATCGAATAATTTATGGAATTTCTCTTTAAATTCATAAAAAATTTTATTCGAAACTAAAATTTGATGAGCTCTTTTTGCCAAAATGTAACTCAATGTCACTCTTCTAACAATGACACCTAGACTGTCCATGAAATTCCAATTTTTAACACTGCAAATATCTTGGCCGAAGTATTTAGTATGCGAGATAAATGTGACAATAAATTGCTAAGAAACGTTATGGGATGTATTCGAGATACCGCGCAGTCTCATCAACATTTACAACGTTTTGAAGATTGTGTGAAGCATTCCAAATGCATGTAAAAAATACTCTCAAGCTGGCTCCCAATACGCGTGAAGAAAATTCCTAGAAAAATCAGTAGAATTTATTATTTTTTTTTAATTAATTTTATGAGTCGCCCCCATTCCCGTCTTCTTCTTATTTCCCTGAAAGAATCAAACAAAATTTGGAGCCGAGGAATTCCTCTAGGAAATATTTTAAGAAATAAAATAAAATAAACTCCACTAGTTATAAATTTAACCAATTTAATGTTAAATTTTCTATTCAATTTATTGAATATTATTATTTTTATTTTTATTTTAAAAAAAATCGTCCAGATGAGCTAAATTGTCTGAATCGAATATAGAATTTTCGACAGAATTGTCTGAAAACTAATTGAAATCCAATAGAATTTTCCAGCGAATTCGCTTGATTTTTTTTCTCAATTTCTTCGTGCGTAAACACGACAGAAAAACATTTAAAAAATGAGAAAGGAACACTAAGATTGACAAGACCGATTGGATGAGCTCATCATCAAACAATATTTGTCTTTTCCAAGAGGGCAGTGGTCTCAAAAGGGAGTGGCGTCAATAACCATTTCTATCGATTACTCTTGTTTATCACGTCAGCCTAAAAAATCCCTCATCTTTCGCCCCTCACATACATTTCCACTCCTTCAAGCCTAAAAAATAATCCAATTAGACCTCACGCAAACGAAAAACCACATGACCGTCTGGGTCTCAAATTTCCCCAAAGAGCAGTGAGAATAAAAAATTTAAATACAAATCAGAACGAATTCAGCGCCTCAGTGCAAATTACTCGTCTTGACCTTCGTACCAATTCATTTTTTTCCAACTGTTTAAAGTTCTTGTCCTCCTCTGTTTTCCCATCCGTTGGAGGAGTTACGATGTGAGAGACTCGTATTCGCGAAAGAGAAGTCACGCAACCGGAGGGGAAGTGAGAGAGTCGGAGGCGTCGCGGCGCTTCCCCGCGACACTAGCCAGTCTATGCCAGTGCGTCCTCACGTCAGGGACCACCTCGACTCTCCCGTTCTCCAGTTGGAAATTAACACATTTGAGGCGATTTTATGAACAACTACGAGTGATTAATTGCGTAATTAAAACTTTAGTGAGTGACGCGCATTGAATGAAATTAGCCGGCTGTTTTTCCGCGGAAAAATGAAGAAAGTGCAATGGGAAAATTGAGGAGAATATATGAATTGATTTTTGGGGATTTGGAAATTTATTGAGGAGTACAGAGTTCGTTCATCATGATCACGGTGCCGGTGGGCACTTCCAGTCCCTATTTCACTGTGACATCGTTCAGCGATGCTAGCACACTCAGGAAACGGCCACTGGTAAGGGTGTGATGATTGTTCGCCTTCACGAAGATGAGAATCAAATGCCGGGAGCAGAAATCGCGGATAATCGCAGCGCAAAAATAGAGAGTTGAAAGATAAAAGTATATGAAATTCTGTTTTATGGAAATTTTCATCAAAATGTCCATGTGCCATTTCATTCTTCATGCGATGCGCGGTGCGGATTAAATTAGGCAGGACGATACGAAAATGAAAATGATTCATTTGTGAATTTTTTGGTTGTCATTTTTAGGAATTTACTATTTAAATTCACATGTGACTGTCGGTCGAATTAGCAGGAACTTGATGACGATAAATCTCAGATCAAAAATAGAGAATTAAAGAGTAAAAGTGCGTAAATTCTTTTTATATGGAAGTCTCCACAAGAAACATGCGCCATGTGTTATCTCGTGCTTCATGCGATGCATAGAAAATTAGGTCCGTGCGAAAATTAAATGACTATTTTATGAATTTTATCGTTGCAATTGTTCTGAGTTTCAGAATTCTGTTTATTTAGAATTAAATTCAATGTTTTTCACAATGAAAAATGTGGCAGGAATGGACATTACGGAAAATATCAGCTTCAAAATAGAGAAATAGAGAACAGATGCATTTGAAATTATCTTTATCCGAAAATTATCATCGAAAAGGCCATGTGGCGTGTGTCATCTCACTTCTCATGCGATGATAGATGTATGTAAAATTACTCGGACCATTGTTTCGTTTGAATTTTCTCTTTCTTTCCACTTTTTTTTAAACTTCTCAACTTGTACTCGTGAATATTCAAGGAAATTCCTTCTTCAGTCCAGATGAAAATAAAAACGATTGAGAACCATGAAATTCCTGGCGATTAGTATTCTCAATTCCCAATACATTCAAAATGCCAAAGTGAAATCATGAATAAAAAAAATGTCAAGAGCTGGAATCACAAAAAATATCAGCCAAAATAGAAAAAATGAACAAAAAAGTACATAAAACCCTCTTCACACGATAGTAATTACTAAAAAGTCCATGTGTCCTGCCATCTCCCTTGTCATGCGATGATTGATGTGTACAAAATTAATCAGCTCATTGTTCCCCTCGATTTTTCACTCTCCTACCACATTTTCTCGGAAAAAAACGTCTCAACGTACGTTCGCCTGAACGCATTTCTAAATCGGTATCCTCGCCCCTCCGGGGACACTCGGAATCTGACGACACTGCCAACGATATCTATAGATTCCACCGTTTTAACAAAATGTAGTATAAATGATCATCGACTTTCTAAGAAACTTATTATCCAACTGCCATGATTATCAGTATCTCGCTGTGATTTAGCACGCAACGTCCCATCCATTATTTTCCCAACAATTTTCCATTGTTGAATAACCAGTCCCAATCTCCATTCCACGTTCAACAATAAAAATTAAAAAAAAAACACAACGAGGGGGAAAAAATAACAGAATATTTCAAGTGTCTGAGAAAGAGGAGAACGTAAAATGAAGTAAAAAATATAGTCGTAAATTACTCAATCAATTACGTGTGATTGACATCTAAACGTGACATAAATGAGTAAAAATTTAATTCGACGTCAAGTGCACAATGCGACTAGTTGTGCTTTCAAACAATATGGATTAGATCCACAAGCACAAGCGTTAAATCAAATATCCCCTCGGGGCCCAATGGAAATGCATTCCATCACGTGTTTACGAATTCAATTTGTACTTCAACATTTGTCTGTTTCTGTTGCATTAATTCACATTTCAATTCTTACACGCACTTTTTTCAATCATTTGTTATTTCATTCAGCCAAGTGCAGAGAAAAGAGGCCTTTTATGAATAGAAATTTATGGTAATGCTGTTTCTCTCTTTTCTTTCAAAGAAATTCATTGAAATATTCATTGGCAGATACCACTGTGGCTTTTCTTCAGATTCACTGTGAATCTTCAAGAGCTCCGTGACTCGACTTGAGCTCTCTGGATTCCGGAAGTCGGGGAAAAAAATATATATTCACACGAAGGCCTCTCATTTATTTTATTTTCACGCTGGGAATTCAAGGCGACGATTATAAAAAAACAATCGCATACATATGGTCTTCATTTGACAGATTGAAAAAGAATGGCCATGTGCATTGGCTTTATTACTGGGTAATAATAAAAGTAAGGAACGTAATTGGATAACAGAAGCCCGATTGGTTGCCTGATGTTTGAGTTTTCTGTGTCAGTTAACTGACTGCGAAATTGTGTACACATTTTATATGTGGGACATTCGTATTGGCAAGTTGTTCAACCTTTCGAGATGATTGAGACGACCACTTGTGTGAGACTGAAACTAGCGAGAGATTCGGCAGTGGACGATTCGATTTGGGTGACGGTGGAACTGGCAGAATATTCGCCAGTGGAAAATTGAATTTGGGGGATATTTAAACGTAGGAGAGTCAAATAATCATGTGGACGAATGTTTTTTAAATGCGAAAGAGAATTTTCGTCTGAATTTTCCGTGTCAAATCCCGGAAATTTTTATCGTGTTTAATTTCCACTGAATTTTCAGGAAATTTTGTCATTGAAAAATCAAATATTCCATTTATTTTCTGCTCAAATGATCTGAAAATTAATAAAATTCTTGATTTTTCAGTTTAATTATTTCGTAAAAACTTGGAAAAATTGCAAATTTTTTTGGCAAATCCCATTGAAAATTCAATCAAATTGTGAAATTTGCGTCTCACTGTCACTGAAAACTCATGAATTCCCTTGAAGTCTACCTAAAACTTGAAATTTCATAACCGTTTTTATCCTAAGTCTCCTTGTACACCCCTAGATTCACCTAAGAAAAATCTGCTGTCGAATCTTTCGCTAGTTTCGGCTTCATCCCCTCGTTCTGCTCAATGTTCAAGTTCTAATTGCTGTAAATAATTAAAATTTACTCTTCTGAACAGATTTATTGGTTTCAATCACATGCCTGTCAACGAAAAAAAAAATTCACGTAATTAAAACGAATATCATAATGATTATGCCTTATCTAAATGGATTTTAAATGTAAAGAGATACTATTTCGAGGCAGAGGAGAATATTAACACTGATTACTCGAAAACTGCCAACTGAAGTTAATTTTCAAGATGAATTGAGGTGCCTCGCGATGCATGTGTGTCTACGAAAATTCGTACGAAGAATTTATTTTTGGTCTGGCCTTCGTTGCAGGTTTTTAACGTTGCGAAACTAATCTTGTTTATCGATAGACTGAATCCTCCTTTTTTTCTGTTTCTCTCTGTCTTAAAAATAGTTCTGTAATATTTCGGAGTGGCTTGGATCATTGGGGATAAAATCATTTGTGTGCGTAGAGTGATAAATTTCCGACATTTTTAGATAGGTTTCTTTGGATTCGCTGGACAGTTTGGGGCGTTATGTTTGCACGTGTCACTGGGCACTGGAGGGATTATTGACACATGTGTCAGAGTATTTCCTAATCGTTCTCTCGTTACGAAACACTCTCCGATTTTGTTCACAACATTTTATCGATTCTCTGGTGGTTTCCCTTGAGACAGAATTTATGGGATTATCTCTTTGTAGGTACACGAATTATTCAGCGCCATGAAGGAGCAATCGTCCTTGTCCAGGGTCGACAGGGACAGGGACCTCCAGAGGTCCAACAGTAGTGCCGCTGCCCTGACAACAATTGGCGCTGACATATCACCGAGTTCATCCCACTTTTTTGAGGTAAGAAAATAGGGAAGGGGGACGTACCGCACATCAAACACTTGTGCAATATTTTTCGTAGCTCTCTGGAAGCTTCACATGCTTTGATTAATTCATGAATTTGCATATTTCATCAGGTACTTTACGTTGGAAAAATAAAGTTGTCTCATCAGAAGGTCCCCGAGTCGTTCATTGACGATGCTCTTATGAAGTTCAAGGCTCATGGCCTTGAGAAGTCTAAATCAACAGCGGGTAATCTGCTTGCCGAGTGTCAGCAATTACGTAGGCAGGCTCATCTTGCTGCCAGTAATGAGAATCGGAGGGATAGTGGGGTGAGAATTGAATTACACCTCTCTCAAGATGATTTCGCTCATTAGAATTGCTTTTAAATGTTCTCCTTGATTAATTTTTCACTTGAATATTCGTATGTGGAATATTTCCTATAAAATCTGCAGTGGAGGAAAAATTCTTTAGACCTCCCTGGTGAAGGGATATTCGTAGAAAATAATACGAGATGTATTTCTCATACTATTAATTTTTTTTAGTGAAATTGATGGTAGATTTAGTTCATATCTCGTATATTTGAGTTTCTGAAAATTCAAAAATTTATGGAAAAATTTAGGAAAACTGTTTATTTCCGTTCAATTATTCCATTATTCGATGAATGTTTTGTCAATGAATTCAAGAGTTTAAAATACCTATAGAATAATGATCTAACGTAGAGAAATCATTTCTGTTGAATTTCCAAGATTAATAAAAAATCTATAAGCGAGTTGATCTCAAATTGAATTAAAATCCACTACATAAAAAATTCAAACGCAACTACTGCCCAAATTCCAAAAAAATTCTATTCATCTAATATTTTCGTAAATACTCAAGAAAGACTGGAAGAATAATAACAACCATAAAATCACTGTTTAATTCCAGGATTCGTCAACAAGTGATCTGGGCAGCAGTGACAACGTCTCAGGCCCCAGTATAATCTCCCCAACGAGTCCCCTGGGAATAACCACACTCGGAGGCTCTGTGGAGTCCCTCCCCCCGCCCCCCACCGAGACGCGCGAAAGTTCCCAAGCAAAGAAAATCGTAAATGCAACAATGCAACCACCTGATATGATGAGAAATAGAGCGGCCTCAACAGGCAGTGTCCTAGGGCCCCGAAGAGGCTCTTCATCCAAGGGAAATGACGATCACAATCGTACAATGTTATTCCAGGTAAATAACCCAAAACGACAATTCCTCCGGTGAAATTATGAAAGCCTGAGAATTTTACTGAATTAATCCATCGGTTCATGCAAATAAGCAATTTATTATTTCCCTGACATAGAAAAGATCGCCTAAGGAGACACTAAAATGAAACAACTCTTACTAATTTATTCAACTTATTATTACACATACAAAAAAAATTGAATTTCTATTGACATTTCTATTAGTTTTTGGTAGATTCTATTGGAAAATTCCGCAAAAATGTTCAATGAAAAATATTCTACAGAAAAAATCAATAGAAATCCAAAAGAATTGATGTTGTTTAAATTTGCTTGTTTTTAAAAATTGTCTTTATTCATTTATTCATTCTTTAATCTCCATAAATCCCATTGTAGCCATCACACATCTTCACTTACACAATTACCATCACTAGAACAATTAAAAAAGAAAGTGACTAGTCAGCATTGAAAACACTAAAAAAAGACTGACAATTAACAAATTATTCTTATACTATACATTCCAGGTTGGCCGCTGTGATCTCAGGCTCATAAGCCCCGACAGAAAAGGCGTTCTGTTCCACAAACAGTTAAAGGACATTGCGAGTTGTGTCCAAGGCCTGAAGAACCCCGAGCACTTTGGATTCATCTGTCGTGAGGTGTCTGCCGAGTGTTTCATCGGTTACATCTTCAAATGCCAGTCAGCCTCAGTGGCTGATGATCTTGTTGGTGCTATAACCCAGGCATTCATAGCAACTTGCAACGGTGCGAAAAAAGAACGTCACACAATACTCCAGTGTGAGCACTGTCCCATGGTGTGGTACAACAATCTTTGTCAAGCAATCGAGGGTCAGGGGGACAGAAAGACCCAGAGTATAATATTCACTCGTATGGAGCTCCTCCCAGAGGACGAGCAGGAGATCGTTGTGACGAAATACAAAGGTGCTGAGGCTGCTGGTGGCTCTGGTCGTGAGTTCAGTTTACGCGAGCAAAATCAATTTCTTATGATGCTGTTACGTGCCCACTGTGAGTCCAAGCAATCACGACATGTTCACGATACAGCTGAACAGAGGAGTGAATTTTTGAATCAATATCTGAGCGTTGGAGTGGGCAGCACAATATTCATGAAGGCCAAGAGATCCTTAACGAACTCCTTCGATCATCTGATGAAAAGAAAGGGTTCGAGGGATGATTTTGGACTGAATTCACACGTGAGGGATAACAATGCCTCAAGGAGTGAGAGAGGCAGCCCTGTTGGATCGATGCCTGGGATGATGGGAGAGGTAACACCAGAGTCCAATCGTCCCAGGTCCCTGAGGGTCTCCCCTGAACAACAGTTGGTGGTTAACACAGGACCAAAGAGCCCCATGATGGATATATTCCTGAAAGTGGGTAATTCACCAAAGATGTCGCCCACTGAGGCTGAAGACAATACACGATTGCAGTCCAACAGTTCTTGGAGGCAAGCAATACTCAATCGAGTTGTCACACCTGGAAAGGACCAGGAGGCTAGGGACGACAAAAATACGAGGGATAAAGTACAAGTGACACCCAAGAGATCCAAACAGGAGTTACGAGAATTATGGAAGAAGGCGATCAATCAACAGGTGATTTTAATAAGAATGGAGAAGGAAAATACGAGACTCAGGGTGAGGCAGGAGGAGGCGACAATGAAGAGGATAAAACTGGAGTACGATGAGTTGAGTAGTTGTGCTAGGGAATTGTCAGAGGTATGGGATTTGCTTGTGAGCAAGGAGAGCAGGATCTCAACAAAGTGCGACAATCAGATGCTTCTCCAGGCGATTAAACAGGGGGTGCCCAGGGGCAAACGAGGGGATGTCTGGCATTTTCTCGCTGAACAGTTTTGCCTGAAAATGCCACCTATCGACACCGCAGACTTTCCTAATTACAACACACCTTATGATTTACTTCTCAAACAACTCACCTCTCAGCAACACGCCATTCTGATTGATTTGGGCCGAACGTTTCCCAATCATCCTTATTTCAGCTCACCCCTTGGTCCAGGTCAGCTCGCTCTGTTCAACCTGTTGAAGGCGTATTCTCTGCTGGATCACGAGGTGGGCTACTGCCAGGGCCTCAGCTTTGTAGCTGGAGTTCTTTTACTTCACATGTCTGAGGATCAAGCCTTCTTCCTACTCAGACACCTCATGTTCAGGCGAGGACTCAGAAAACTTTACTTACCTGATATGGCTGCACTCCAGCTGCATCTCTATCAACTGTCTAGATTACTTCACGACAGGTTACCCTCGATTTACTCTCACTTTGATAAACACGAGGTGTCGCCAACGCTCTACGCAGCCCCCTGGCTACTCACTCTCTTCGCCAGTCAATTCCCCCTGGGTTTTGTCACCAGAGTATTCGATCTTCTGTTCCTCGAGAGTTCGGAAGTCATATTCAGAGTGGCTCTCGCACTGCTGGAGGAGCATCAGGATCAGCTGCTGATGTGCGACAGCTTCGAGGAGATCATGGAGTACCTCAAGGTGACAGTTCCAGCTGTCGACAAGGCCATCCTGGATCGTGTCATGAAGAGGGTCTTCTACCCGGATCTGGAGATCCCCAAGCAGTTGAATGAGTACAGAGTCGAGTATCAAGTCCTCCAGGAGGAGATGTTGTCCGTCAAACCTCAGATCGAGAACATGGAGAAACTGGAGTTGCTGAATAAACAGCTGACCCAGCAGAATGCCCATCTCACCTCACAACTGGAGATTGCTGTGAGCAATCTTCAGCGTCTCGAGAGCACCAGATCCTCCCAGCAGCTGTCAGTTCACAAACTGGAGTCGCAGAATCGAAGTCTGGAGGTGACAGTTGCCACTCTGGGCTCCTTCATACAACAATTGGCTGAGACTAGGACTGATATTGAAATTCCGGGCGATGTGAGGAGGATAATAGCACAATTCAGTGTTGCTGAGAAGCGTCGGAGTAATAGCTCCAAGTCATTTCCCCTGAAGGTGATTGAGGATAATAACAATCGGTATGAGCCCACCAAGAGCAACTCCACGGGACGAGACTCGAAAATATTCCTCAAGGGCAATATGGAACCCCCTTATCCACTTAAATCTGCCCTCAGTCAACCGAATCTTGGGACGAAGCTGGAGAAAATGTCGTCGTTCTTTGCTAATTCTCATAATCATATTAAACAGCAACGAGCGCAAATGGCAGCTTTGAGGAACGAGAGCATTGGTGAACACACACTTAATAATAATGACGAGAATGATCCCAAGACAGTTAATATTGACATACAAATCACTGACACTGTCAATACGACAATCGACAATGTTATACAGAGTGACAATAATTTGAAGATTGAGACTGGGAGTCTGGAGAAATCTACCTCGTTGCCGTTGAATGCTAAAATGAAACTCAAACCTACAAAGTCTGCTTATGAACTTGGATCTGTCAAGAAAATTCCCACTACCAAGTTGGATGACAGTAATGACACTGTCTCGAGTATTGGAACAGTTCATCCACTGGACACTTGCAGCGATGTTAACTTCAAGTATGGGGGAACTACGAAATTAAAGTGCATAAAACCGGTGAGGCTGTCCAGTCAGGGGCAGAATGAGAGCCTTAGCAAGGAGCTGCAGAGCCAAAATCCGGAAATTCTTACTAGATAACACATGGTACTTGTCACGATTAATGAGGAGTGAATCGTTGGATGGAGATTCCGCGATTTGTGGAGTCATTGTGTCAATTATGATAGGTCTGTCTTCTAAATTTATTTCTTTGGCTTTTTTTTTTGTGGATTAGAGTGATTTTTGGAGAAGGGGTAATCACGAAATAAATTGTACGAGTATTTCAAGGGTTTAATGTTTCGAGGATTCTGAAATATTTTTTCGAATTCCCAGGATTTAATGAAATGTTGAGAAATTTCAAGATTTTGAATATTGTAATGAATTTCTAAAGACATTTCTGAAAATTGTGAAGATGTAATGAAATTTTTGATTTTTTTTTCGATATTTTCGATAGTTCAAAAATTTTCATTCAATATTTAGTATGAATTCGCCGAATTTTACGAATGATTACCCTCTCTCCCATCATTGTTATTCCCCAGAGGACAGATTCTTCATTACTTTCGTCCACACGCGTCCATATTATCCCGTACTGGTGAGAATCATCGAATGAACTGCACGATTATAACATTGAAAACAGTATTTAATTGGGTAGAATCCGGTATTAAGTTCTAGTGGATTAAAAAATCTTGTACTTTAATTATTCTCGATTATTGAAGATCACCTGAATCATTAAATCGCACAAAATGAATTAACGGGTTTATTTTTTATCAGTCTTCTTCGTCAGTGATGAAATATAATATATCAAGAGTAGAAATTTCTAAATGTGAAGAGAATATCACGATGTCTTGCCTATGTAATAGACTTAATAGAAAGTTCTATTGATAAATTGAATGTAAACTGATTCAACTTTGGATCTCTCTATGCAGTGTGCCAATTAAACAATATATTGTACATTTATAAATTATATGAGAACAGTCCATCAGGGAAGCAATAGTAGCACGACTATCACATCTGTGAATGCTCACAGAAATTTTTGAAACGTCAAATTGGAAGTAATTGTCAATCGAAACATTACACATCTCTAAATGACTGCCAAATTTAAATAACACCCGGAATTATTCAAAAAATTAGGTTTAAAATTTATTCAGTACTTATCGTTGATTAACTTAAACACTGTAGTACAAATCATATGAGAATAAAATATAGTTCAGTATTCGATGGATGTTTTACTGGAAATTGCGTAAACAATGAAATAACGTTGAATGTCAAAGTTGAGGAAAAGTTGATTCATTGGCCCATTTTTTTTCATGGAAAGAGTAAATAACTGTAGAGAGAAGTTATTTATATTTTCTAGTACTTAGATTTATACCATTCTAGGTGACATAGCAGTCGTGTATTTATGAGGGGTCATTAATCCGCGAGGATCAATTGTTTACGTGTTTAAAGAAGAATTCTAATGCTATAGTTGCCAGTGATGAGCCACTATCACAGCCCGTACTTGATCAGTGTACATAAATTAAAGATTAACATACAGATGTAAGGAATAGATTTAGTGCAGTATATGTGATGAAATTGTATCGAAGGTTTTCTCATGGAATTTAGGGAGAGTAGGGCATGCAGTAGGTGAATGTTTCGTTTAATTCTTCGGTCCATCATTGATGAAGTAATTACTGAAAATTCTCGATTCACTTCCACAAATGCTTCCTAGGTACATCATTGTTGGTGAGGGACAAGAAATTCCTCTCGCAGGTGAAAAGACGTTAGAAAAAAAGAATCCAGTCTTGTTCATAGTGATACTAGAGTAGTGAGCAATTTCCATTGAACTGGAAATGGTGATAAGATGTGACGATGAGGATAAATATTCTCCCGTCCACATTTATTAAAATCTTTCATTTTTTATGGAAAATATCATTAAAATGCCAGTAAAATGTATCGATTTATTTTAAGGTAATTTGTAAGATGAAATGGATAATATATACCCTATTTCAATGCTTAATGCAGATCAGAAGAATTACATATGTGAATTATGTCTTCAATAAATTAACATCAAATGTGAATTTTAATTATTCTAGTAATGTTTATTTAATTCCTCCCTTAATTGTAATACTTACTTCATTGTGAGGGATTTATCGTGAAATTTAACAAGACAAATGATACATGATAATGTCAAAACATTTATTTGCGTCTTCAATTTATCAATCTGATCAATTTTTCATTTCTCTTTTGTACATACAATACACAATTAATGACAAAACTGCTGTTCTTCACATTCTAAATAGTCCCTCGGCAGCATTATAAATGTACAATCGTCTATATCTCACTCTCATTTCCTTCAAAAAGTAAACAAATTCATTATTGATACATAGAGTACGGAAAAAGTACATCGAATTTATTAATTCACCCACTCCCCCACACTTTTTTTTGTCATTTTTCAGTTATTTTCCTCAGAGCGTAAGAAATGATAGAAAAAAATATTAGTTGTGAAGAAAATATGTAAACGAAATTATCTCTAATAGAAAAAATATAATATGTAATAATGTAACCGCCATAAACTCAAGTACACGATGATTAAATTTTCTCTGAATAATGATAAAGTGCCACTGACATTGCATGTACAATCAAATCAATAGATTTCAGGTTATTCAATGGAAGATGAATTAAATGGTCAATCAAGTCGTCATATACGTCATTGAGTTAAATGATACGCTTGCATTGAGCATTGCATTACGATAAAAAGCACTCCACGATTGCCGCAGTTGGCATTTCTGGTCTCATATATATATTTTTTTGGCTTTTTCGTTTTTTTCATTTTCTATCAATAATATTCCGGTGATAACAATCATAGTGAAAAAAGTTATCAAGTTTATTTAAACTAGTTTACATGTATATTTAATATATCATAATAATCAACGCCGATGCCTAAACGACCTATTTATCTTTTAACATATTACTAAATAGGTTTGAGTTAAGGCAGGTAAAAATCGTATTTTCATTATTTGTTCTCATCAGCTGGTGTTTTACATTACCACTCGAAAGAAAAAACATCATTTTCACGCGCATCATCATCACGCCCAATAGATTTTTTTTATTTTTTGTATATATTTTTTTTAATGCAATATCAAATGCAAATTGAAAAACGTTCATTTTGTTACTTAATAGAAAATAATTGAAAGCGCTCGGAAAAAATTATATCTAAACGGCACTTCGTCTATGATTTTACATAATTGTTTTAATTTTCATTCTGCCCGGTTACATTTTAAGAAGAATACAGCGCAACCAGATTGGGCTTCGAGAAAAGAAAAATATCATTAAATTTCATTAAATTCATTTCAAATACACGAGGTATTTATAGTCGATTCGTCGTTCAATCTCACTCCCAGATTAACCGAAAAATATAATATGAAAATGTGAGAGTGAAACGTCATCTCAACCCCTCTCCCAAATCAAGCATAATTGATTTTAATTAATAGTCATTTGAACTTTCACCACTGATAGACTCGTAAATTAAACTAATTACATTTTTCTCGCACTCTCATTTACCGTCTAGTCTACAGGAACGAAAAAAATAATCAGACGATATGTACAAAAGCAAAAACGTACATAAAGTAACAAAATGTTTCAGCAAAACTCAAAATCCTGCATTATCCCCTCGAAATAAAAATATTTCTCCAAAGCGTAAGTGTTCGCTGATAAATGAAAAAGTCGATTAAACTCACTGGTTATGACATTCGTTGGGGAGAAAATTATTTACACAGAGTTGTACAAAACTGTGAAATTACGATTAACTAAATTCTATGAACAAACTGTGCCAAGATGTCATGATAACCGAGACGAGAGAAAAAAAAAGAGACTATAGCCTTAATGAATTCTTGTACTTCTTCCGTACTTGTTTACATTTTCTTGTATTTTTCCATCAGATTCAGGGTAACGAGACGAATGAATATCGATTCATGTACACATTTTAGTCTAATAAATTTTCATTGTCCACCCCCCCAAAAAAAAAATTACCAGTCATTTCTATATACATTCCCAGAATGGAAGAACAAACGGTGAATTTGAATTACACAGAACGGGAAATAAAATTCCATTGTATTCCTCCACAACTGGAGAATGATTTTTCAACATAACGAAAAGAGATGACTCGCGGATTTTTTTCAAATGTAGTAAGATAATCAGTCTATCGCGATGGGTTTGCGTCAGTGAGGAGTGACTCTAGTGGTTCGTACCTTTCTGTTTTGAGACTGCCAATTCTCTTGAGATGCTGATGGAGTGTGTTAGCAGCGACTGGATGACAGGGTGCTACACTCGGTGTCGATGCACCAACTGCCTCGGATAGACTAACGATGAATGTTGACCATTCTTGTGTCATTGCTTTGTCATCGGGGTAGAGATTTTCTGCTTGCTCGAGGAGCGATGCAATCACAGAGACTCCAAACTGCACATTATGAAAATGAGAATATCAGGGAAAGAATGAGCAAATGATGTACTCAGGCTGTCGTTTCGCATTTTTTATTTACGTTAATAGTACTCTAGACTCTAACTTGGATTATTGTTGATTTTAAAAAATTTCTATTGTAAATTTTGAATTGAAAATGATGCTGTTGTAAGTGTAGGAGGATTCTTTTTTTTGAAATTGTCGGGTCAAGGATAATTAGGTTGATAACGAAAAAAATAATACTGATGTGAATTTAATAACATTTTCTTCTTGCTACCCACGATTCCGAACAAATGATATTCATGCTGGAAAATTGAGTGCTTATGAATTATTTACCGAAAATGCTCGTAATTTTCCAAAATTGCAATTTTTTGATTATTTCATCCTCCAACAGTAAACTTTTAAAAATTTTCCCCGCTTTTTAAAATGTTTCTAACGGTTCAACCTCAAAATTAAAATTCCAACTTGCAAAGTTTAAATAATAAATCATTGTAAAATGTCCGGAAACTCCGATTCAAATAGGGCCCTGAATTATTTTTCCCGTTATTCTTGAAATAGATTAAGCATAAACAACGAAGAATCAAGAATCCTCAAAAATTCTCATCCCAACATTTTCAAAATCCTCGATCGAACCTCAAAACCTACGGAATTAATCCCCCCACTATCTTCCCAAACCCCCGTCTCCCCGAATACCCCATAAAATTTCAATTGTACAAACCTTATTGGTCACAGCAAAAGCGAGACTATTATTAATCCTGCTGTTCTGATTGACCGAGTCCAAGAACCCCCTTGCCAGTCTCAGAACAGTCTCAAAATCCCTAGTAGTCTCAATCCACCTGTGAAACTCTGGGAAGAACTTCACCAGCAGATAGGCATCCCGCCTGCCAACAATGGCCAGCCCCCTGAGCAGCCCAGTCCACAGTTCGCCCAGCTGTGCACCGTACTCCGTGACACTCAAGAAAGGCAGAAACCTCAGCAAAAGATTCTTCCCCTTCCGAATACTGAGAATGCTGGCGAGTTTGTCCTCATGCAGCAGTTGAATGAGTGACGTCAGCATGATGTTAATGAGCTCAGGGGCAGTTTTCTTGGGGGCTTTGGGCTCCTCGTTCTCCTGGGGCTGCTCCAGTGGCTCAGCCACCTGAGCCAGGGGATTGCTCAAATCCTCGAGCTTGAGCTGCACCGTGTACAGTCTCTCAATCTCCAACAACCGCTGCCTCGCCTTCTTCATGTCCTTCTGCTGCGGATGCTGCTGAGGATCGCTATTGGGCACCACATCCATATCAATGATCTTCCTGGGTGCTGTGACACTCCCGCACTGCAGCTTCCCCAGAGAATTCTCAAACTGCGTCGGGGTATAAACAACCTTCGTCAACACATGCTGCTCCTTGTCCCTCGGATCCCTCCCAAACCCATTATTATTCTGCTTCCTATCCCTGCTGTCCTGATTATCATTCTTCTTATTCTGCCTCTCCGAGAACACAGTGAAGTAGTAATCATCGACATAAGGCTGATTGGTCTTGTGCTGGAGCAACTGAATATTCGTCAGCCACTGCTTCTCCCTGGAGCTCATCAGCCCAGAGTACTCGTCATACTCCCCATTATCGTTCAGCCCATTCAGCTGATTATGATGACGATGATGATTGTACCTCTGGTTATTACGATTCTGATGCCAGTACTGATTGTTCTTGAAAAATGGCTGGTGATTGGCTGCTGGTGGCTCGTTACCGTGACTTCTGCACTGATTTCTCTGATTGTTGTGCTGATTCGGGTGATTCGTTGGAATGGCGAATCGCGGCACTGGCTGGTCGGGTCGAATGAACTGCGGGAGGTTGAGTCTTGGCTGGGGGAAATTTCCCACGAAGTTGCCGTGCATTGTTTGACGTTGATTCACTATCAGGTGGCGGGGCATGGAGTGGCGCCCCAGTATGAGATTTGTTTGATTCGGTGGCATGGGACGTGGGTTTTGGAGTAATTGGTTGGGGAGGTGAACGTTTGGGGGGAGAACCACCGGGTGGGGCCCAGGGAGGGCTAGACCTGGGGGAAATCTCGGTCGGAGGGGGCCGTTGAAGATTTTCTGGCATAAATTAACTGGCAAGTGGTCGTTGAGACCTGAATAGTCCAGGATAAACTGGTTCCTGGGGGCCTGGGCGTTTGTTATCGTTGGCGGGGGCTTTGCTAGACCTGGCGGGGGGCGGATGAGACCTCGCTCTAGCTCCTCGACTGTTTGAACGAATTTCAAGGCCACTGGCAGGGGCTGCTGGGACCCGGGGTGAATCTGGGGCTGGGGCTGGGGGTGTAGTACCAGCGTGGGACTGTCCCAGACACCTGGCCGGGGGACTATTCCGTCCTTCTCGTCGAGAACTAGGTGGGATAAGCTACCCTCGATGTCCACGTCCAGCCCATTCTTCGTGGAAGCGGTGGTTTGCACCAGGGGACGAGTTGACTCGGTTATCTGGGCCAATTTCTCGTGGTCCTGCTCCCAGTCACCGTCGGTCGCGTCCTCGCCGAAGGTCTCGTCGTTCAGGGCATCGTACTCGTCCTCCTCGCCTACTTCGTCATCGTCTTGGGGGCAATCTATTGCATCGTCGAATCCACTTCCCTGGAAAGGAGGTTGGTGAGAATCGACCGGGTCTGCTGAGCAACTCCTGGGGGATTTTTCAATCTTCTTTGGGATGGGAGGGAATTTCTGGGGGATTTAACTGTTTTGAGGTGAGAAGGATTTGTGGAACGGGATATTCTACCCCTTTCATGGATAATGCTCTGAATGTCCACGAGAAAATGAAGGTGGAACTGGGGAAAAGTCACCAGTGGGGAACTCAATTCAGGTGAATCTAAGCGTGAAGTATTTTTAAGTCGTGAAAAAATTCGTTCGCACTTGAAAAAAGTTTGCTCATGTGATTGCTTAACCCTGAAACCCTCGCGAATCCCCTCAATTGGGGTTTTTTCATAGTGAGACTGTGATAAATTATACACAATCGAGAATAATCCTGGAATGAGTTGCATTGTGTCTGAATATGACGTCTGAGAAGTGATTTTCTATGACTTATCAAAGGTCATAACTTACAGAAACTGTTCTGCAGTAAATTATAAGGAAAATATCGAGGTAAAATAACAAAACTTAATTATCAGTTTAATTGCATTCGCCATAATTTCACTAGGTGTGCTATTTTTTGGAGTTTGATGCAGTGAAGTTCCTACTTTCTGAGATTATCAACGACTACATCTCCCTGGGACGGTTTCCACTCTTCATTCAGAATTTTTTTTTGGGTTTGTGAGGAGAAACAACAGCTACTCCGCAATATATTTTGAAAGAAATGAAGGAATATTGATGAAAAAATAACAAAACTAACTTGTCAATTATAATTTTATTCATCACAACTTAATTAGTTGTGCTATTGTTTCCGAACGCCCTTGATCATTCCATCAAAATTGAGTTTGATTTAGTAAGGTTTACGAGGTTATGTATCTAGATGGTTCGAGCACTCAGGCCAACGACACCGCATTACTCGGGAGTTGTTTCAAGGGCATGTCGCATAATAACTCCAATGTTTTCATCATGCATCTCAACAGAAATAAAATAACGAATTTATTCCGAATTATTCCCATTTTTTTCAGAATCAAATTGTGAGAAAACTAATGAAAAATTGAGGTAGAAATTGATATTAAAAACTAGAACGCGTCGCAGTTCTAGCCACTGTGATGTTGATTTCTCGCAGTCACATTTGATCCTCAATCGGGGGTCAATGGAATCGTGTAGATTGAGAGGAAATTAATTTAGCCTTTACTCACTGGGTGTGACGTTGGAAATCCGAAAAAAGAGTCTGCCATTTGATGAAATTAAATCTGCAAAATGTCATGTTCCGAGGAAACGTCAAGCGCTGGAAAAGACATTAGCTGTCATGGCGGATTGCATTCTCGTGGGGTTTCGCGAGTGTGAGGTAGGTGGCAGTGCGATGCCGTCTGGCGGCTTTCATTGGGCGAATTGTCGGCGATTCGAGAGTTTTGAATCTCGTCGTTACTGTTTTCTTTACGTCTGTCTACCGGCTTTTCTTTGTTAACGACAATGTTCACGTGAAAAATGAGGGCCAGAACACCTCGAGCCTTTTGTTGTTGAAATCAGAGGACAGTTATGCACTGCAGGGTCTGAAGGAATCGTGTGTGTGTTGATGACGATAATAAAACCGCCAATTTGGGTTATGATTCGTGGGCAGCCGTGCGACCGAGTGCGAGTTCTCTCCTTAATTAATTTAAACTTTTGCTTGAGTGTTGATTACGAGTAAAAAATTCCCAGTGTAGCCAGTGCTGGGATAGTTTTTGGACACTGCATGTGGTTTAAAAATGGTGGAGGGCAGTGTCGGTGGCAGTTGAGCCTTGGCTTCGCGGGATGAACAAAGAAAGTATCGTGCGTGTATTTTGTCGATTCGATCAATTAAAATTTGTGTTTGTGAGTGCGTTATTAGTTACAAATGTCGAGGGTAAAAAGTGTTGGCATATTTCTTTGGAGATACCGGGTGGGCTAGCAATGAGAGAGGATAATCCCGGTTGCAGTTGAGTCTTGAGTCGTTGGATTCCCGAAAACATCGGTTTATTGTTCCTGAGGTGATACAATTCCACTGTTGGCGATAATAATTGGATCGGGGTATGATTTGTGTTTGAGTGTTGATTATGAGGGAGAAATTCTCAGTGTAAACACTGTTGGCATGTTTTTTGGACACATGTGGATTAAAAATGGAAGACAATGCCGGCAGCAGTCGAGTTCTGGCTTCGCGGGGTGAACAAAGGCAGAATCGTGTGTCGGGTGAACAGGTCAATTGCTGAACGGTTAAGGTAAATTCGAGTTTCGTGGTAGAATTTAAAACAAAAGAACCACCTAAATGGGTAGATGATGGAAAAATATTATTTCAAGTAAAAATAACAAAACAAAGAGTAATTCAATTAAGAAGTAGTCGAATGCAGCTGAAAATCCTAATTTATTCCTCCTCGGGTATATTTCTTTTATTTATTGAACGTCGATCAATAGAAAAAACAATTGATTACGTGATTGTCACTAGTAATATTATTGAAAGATGAAATAATCAGTACAATTGTAATTTTATTATTTAAGGGATAGTCAATGGAACTTGAAATCGTTCAGTAACGGGCCTGTTGTCCCTATTTTGTCAATTTCTCGAGGTGATAATAATTGTGAAGGTGTTTCATTAATCTCTAGTAAATAAAGTCCGATGTTTAACATATTTCGGTGAATGGGCACATCTTCAATCAACAATTATGAAAGTCATTTTATTTTTTCTATTAATTAAAGTGGTTGTGGTGCAGTGAATCAACAGTGTATACTTCCATTTTATTCTATTAAATCAAATCTTTTTATTAATCAAAGTGGTTGTGGTGCAGTGAATCAACAGTGTACACTTCCATTTTATTCTATTGAATCCATAAATAGTGATAACATGTGAGAAAGTGATAAAATGTGGTGATAACATGTGCTGTGTGCCAGTATACCCAACATTTTGGATTACCAATGCTGGAGAGAATGCTGGTTGCAGCACCGGTGAGTCGCATGGTTAAAGTACATTTCAGAGACGCGATGAGATCGTTCCCCGCGGTGAACGATGCACTGCAATTGCACCGAGTCGCACTCGTCCGGTAAAGAAGGTCAAATTAAATAGACAAAGAGATGAGCGAGAGCGACGACAGTCGAGAGTCGTTGCCAGTCCGAGCAACACTCGCAATCTCCTCCAACTTGCGTTGCATTTTCCGGAGTTTTTCTTCGGAATTTTCAGTACAACATTTTTTTTTTTGTGAAGTTATAATCCATTCCCTCGCGGATTGGCAATAAAGCGATTTTTTTATTCATTCAGATTTTACCCATGCCGATTTTATTCATTTAACTCTCTCTATCACGTTGGAGCTTCCAATAACAGTGATAAGATTATAAATAAATTCGATAAATTTTGACTCAAAACGTCACTGCAGTGATCCCTGCACTGCACATTTGTCGGTGCAGAGAAGTCATTTCTGATTCGACGAAATGTTAATTCGTATTGCACTCGCATTTCGTTTAATCCTCGCGGTGCAATCGGAATTTCATGGCAATGTGTACGTCGTAGAGATCGATTCAAAAGTGCCCAGTGCAAATTTCGGTCGTTTCCTCCCAACCTGGGAGAGCTTGGACGCGAGGGAGCTCCCCAAGTGGTACGACAATGCCAAGATTGGGATTTTCATTCACTGGGGAGTCTACAGTGTTCCCAGTTTTCACTCGGAATGGTTCTGGAACCACTGGAAAAGTATAGAATTAAAATAATTAGATAACTCAAGTAACTGCCATTTAGTAATAATTTAGCAATAGCTTTTAGTTCATCTATCAATTCAAGATTAAATTACAGCCGAATTAGTCACCCGAGAACTGAGAGATTTCATGAAGAAGAATTACAAGCCAGGTTTCTCGTATCAGGACTTTGCGCGTGACTTCACTGCTGAATTTTACGATCCTAATGAGTGGGCTAGATTGTTCGAGGCCTCTGGGGCCAAGTACGTCGTTCTTACCAGTAAACATCATGAGGGGTACACCCTCTGGCCCTCCAAGTACTCCTTTAGCTGGAATGCTATGGATGTTGGACCCCACAGGGACTTAGTTGGTGAATAACTCTGGCTTTTTGATTTGTTTCTTCGTTCAGATTATTCATTTCGGGGATAAATCTCAGGAGAAATTCCATTGGCATTCCGTTGAAATTCTGTTGGATCTGGTTTTTATCGATTTCTATTGAAAATTCAGGAATTGCATAGTGCGATTTTTTATTTTGATCGACACGAGACAGTGAACTGATGTTGTTTTTTCTCTAGAACTCGTTTTTTTGCTTTTTTTGCACATCAACCTTCCAATGTTGTTTCTCTTGCATTCTGCAAAGAGAAAAAAAAAGTAGCAGAAAACAGTGAAAAAATTTGAGCGCAATGATTTCTATACAAAAAAAAATCGAAAGAAAATGCTGAATGAAAATTGTTGATTTTATTGTATAAAAAATCCGCTGACAAATCGCAGTAAAATCGGAGGTGGAAAAGTTGCAAAATTTCTCAATATAAATCGAAAATAAAAGACGAATAGGATTTGCCGGCAGAAGCACGACGTTTGTCTATTGAATATTTTCATACATCTGATCCGACTCATTCAGGGGAATTAGCGGATGCTGTAAGAGCTAACACAACCCTCCGTTTTGGACTCTACCACTCCTTCTTCGAGTGGTATAATCCCCTGTACCTGGAGGATAAACGCAATAATTTCACAACTGACAAGTTCATGCAGGACAAAGTCATACCAGAAATGCATGAAATTGTCGAGAAGTACAAGCCCGAGGTGTTCTGGAGTGACGGAGATGGAGGTACCTCGGAGGAGTACTGGAAATCCAAGGAATTCATAGCTTATCTGTATAATGATAGTCCTGTTAAGGATACAGTTGTTGTTAATGACAGGTGGGGGACGGGAACTAATTGCGAGCATGGGGACTTTTACTCTTGTGCTGACAGGTTCAATCCAGGTAATTGGATTGTCGAATTATTTTTTACTGAATTTCAGTACACACTACAAAATTTGGATGAAAAATACGTTTTTAAAAATTTCTTTTAAATCACGAAAAATGGAAAAGTTCATTTTTCATTTATTTGAATGAAAGAATAATTTGTAATCTTTTCCTTCAATTTTTAAATCAACTAGTGAAGAAGTTTCTCTCTATTCCCTGGAAATCATCGTTTCCAAAGGAAATTTCGTAGAAAATATTCAGAGAATTAGATTTTTCTATACAATTTATTCCATTCAGATATTTTCTATGTAAATTCCTGGGCTCAAGTTTTTCACGTTTTTTCAATTGATTCTTTCAATGAAAAGAGAAGAAAAATAAAAAAGGATGTCGAGGAATTTCCATGGAAAATATCTCAATAGAAATAATTATACAGAATGATCGAATTCTACTTTATTTTATAAAATAATTTCCTGTTATATATTTCTGTATAAAGAACCGTGCGGTGAAGCTTCGAAATGCTTCAATAGAATGGTTCAAAATCTGATGGAATTTTCTGCAGAAATTCAATAGAAATCCGATAGATTATTTTCGTGCGTCTTGTTATTCATCTAGGGCATCTTCTGCCACACAAATGGGAGAATGCAATGACGATTGATAAGAAATCATGGGGATTTCGTCGAAATGCTGCTCTGGAGGATTACATGACCACTGAGGAGCTTCTAAAGCAGTTAATGAGTACTGTCAGCTGCGGTGGTAACTTGTTGATCAATGTTGGACCCACGAAGGATGGGATCATCGCGCCAATATTCCAAGATCGTCTTTTAACCCTAGGCAAACAGTTCTTCAATATAAAAAACAAAAATCTACATTATTAAGTTGTCACGGTGCTGACGAGATCTTCTCGAATTCATAGGTCGTTGGTTGAAGGTGAATGGTGAGGCTATCTACAATACTTCACCCTGGACGACTCAAAATGACACGGTAACAGGGGACACTTGGTACACAGCCAACGCAGACTCGAAAACACTTTATGCAATCGTCCTGACGTGGCCAGAGGACGATACCCTGGAGCTTGGGGCTCTAGCCCGTGGTCGATCATTCAATTTCGAAATTCTGGGTCATTCTGGACAGATCGAAGTCAGTAAAACTGAATCGCAATATAGGTTTCTAGCTCATCCAGTAGAGCACTTGAAAAATAATTATTTTGTCGAATTCTAGTGGCAAGAAGCGAAAGACAGAATACTTGTGAAATTGCCTGCAATAGCTCACAGAGGACAGCCAGCGTGGACTCTCAAAATCACATGAAATAGATCATAAAATGTACTATTCAATAATCAGGTCATGGAAAACGAAATTATAAATTTATTCGACTTGGAATTTTGGTTTGGAATTTCTTTGGATTTTTTTTGAATTCTCTAAACGAAGAGAGAATCTGCAGCGAAAATCAATGAATATCTTAATACAGGGTAATCAATCGTTCGATTGCTTGCCACGTGACGGATAAGATTATGATAGCCAACATGTCAAAACTGGGACAAAAAGCAAGATCTAAATAATAATCAAAATAATATCGTGGACACACTAATTCTCAACGTTTCACTACTTCTTTGAAGCAATAATTATTTAAAAAAATAGAATTATTTCCGGCGCATTTAGAAAATTATGAAATGTAATATAAACATGATTTGGATTATTCTTTTAATCATTTCCGAGTGATTAAATGTGTTGAATCGTAGCCACAGTGATTTTTTTTTCTCAATTCGCTCAATCGCAAAATTGCGATTTCCCATATTGTTGCCGGAACGATAAGATTGAAATTCTATTTGCGTCAAGTATCATGCGCAGACCCCTCCGTCCCCTCCGTCAGCTGATCACACAACACGAAAAAATATGCATATCTCACGACATCCACCGGTAGTGCTCACAGTGCAACAGATGGTGCACCACAAAATATTTACAACTCAGTGAAGAACAGAGAGTTGAATATCAGCGATAAGTATTTCGAGATTCTAATTATCTCTCCGAGTATACGAAAACTTCCAAACAATAAAAACAATCTCGTATCTTCATTGTCATCAAGCGAGTAAAGTCTGCTAATTAGATGCAATTTTCAATCAATCAACCCATAAATCCTCTGACTTATTTCAGAGCATCTCTTGTATCTCGGGATTGTTAACCACACGGATGTGGATAAGATTGTGAAAGGAAACATATAAGAAGCCAAACGAAGAACAAGTCATTCATGCCGAAAAATCAGTTACAAGTCATTAAGATGGTACTCCGCGTGTCACTTGGCCTTTGCCTCATCGCACTGGTGCAATCAAAGTTGGATCGGAATGTCTACATCATCAATAATTACGAGGACGAGCGTGACGTTTCGAGCGACTCCACCGGGAGCTTCGTCCCAACTTGGGAGAGTTTGGACTCGAGGAAGATTCCCAACTGGTTTGACGACGTTAAAGTCGGAATTTTCATCCACTGGGGGGTCTTCAGTGTCCCGAGCTTCGGGTCTGAGTGGTTTTGGACTAACTGGGAAGGTCTCGAGTCAGGATTCGATAACAGGAATAAATATCTCAGACCAGCACAAAAGTTTGAATGTTTATTTTGCAGGGGGTTCGGTAACAATCCAGGACTTTATGAAGAAAAATTACAAGCCAGGATTCACGTATCAGGACTTTGCTCATGACTTCACTGCTGAATTTTACAATGCCACTGAGTGGGTGGACTTGTTTGAGGCATCTGGGGCTAAATACGTTGTTCTCACTAGTAAACATCATGAGGGGTATACACTGTGGCCCTCGAAGTACTCCTTCAGCTGGAATGCAAAGGACGTTGGACCCCACAGGGATTTGGTTGGTCAGTAAACTGCCTGTTACCTTCAATTTCCTGCATCAATGATGCACATAATCACTCGAGTCTCATTCCCAAACAAATAAATTCATGCAGGCGAACTGGCAGATGCTGTCAGAGCGAAAAAGGACATGCATTTTGGACTTTACCACTCCTTATTCGAGTGGTACAATCCATTATACTTGATCGACAAGGCCAATAACTTCAGCACTGATATTTTCGTTCAGAGTAAAGTTCTCCCAGAGATGTACGAAATAGTCGAGAAGTACAGGCCTGAAATAATCTGGAGCGATGGCGACTGGGAAGCTACAGAGGTGTACTGGAAATCCAAGGAATTTCTCGTCTGGTTGTTCAATGAGAGTCCGGTTAAGGACACTGTTCTCGTCAATGATCGATGGGGCATTGGCACCTCTTGCAAACACGGGAGTTACTACAACTGTGCTGATAGATATAATCCAGGTAATTTAGTCGCCGAGATCATGCAATTGTGTTTCTGACCGCATTGACAAATTACATTACATTAGGAATACTTTTGGAGTACAAATGGGAGAATGCAATGACAATTGACAAGAAATCCTGGGGGTACCGTCGAAATGCTCCTCTTGAGGATTATCATACCGCTGGAGGATTGCTGGCGGAATTGGCGAGCACTGTCAGTTGTGGTGGTAATATTTTGATAAATGTGGGACCTGCGAAGGATGGAGTGATTCCACCCATCTTCCAGGATCGGCTCAAAGCAATGGGTAAAATATCTGGGTTTTAATAAAGTTCTGTGAATTGGTCGTCTGGATGATTTATTATCGATATCGATTCGGTGAATTGACAGGTCGTTGGTTGAAGACTAATGGCGAAGCTATTTATAAAACTCGGCCATGGAGAACCCAGAATGATACAGTGACCGGTGATACTTGGTACACAGTCAGTGCAGATCACTTGAATCTGTACGCGATAGTCCTCACGTGGCCAGAGGACAATGTTCTCAAACTTGGTGCTCTATCGCCGAAGGAAAAATACTTGTTCTCGATGCTGGGATTCTCAGGGACACTCAAGGTATTATGACCTGGAATTCCATCATTGATTGAGGACAAGACCGAATTAACAGCGATAGCTGGCGAATGATATGTGGATGAATGATAACAGAATAGTGATGATTTTTCAATCGTTCTCCTTCCAGTGGGCGCCCGAGGAAGACAGAGTCGAAGTATATCTCCCTCCAAATGCTCACAGAGGAGAGCCAGCATGGGTCGTCAAGATCAAGGGCCAAAAATCAAAGGATCTCTATCAAATATAAACATATCACAACATTTTCTTCATATTTTTTTTATTAAAGGCGTCTTCGAGACTAATCTTCTTTTATATGTAAGCCAGTTTTATGAATGAACATTAACAAAAGTGTAAAATATATTTCTCATCTTTCAAACTCTCAACATCCTCCGTAATCCTCATTATAGTACGTCATCGTTTCACAGGCGAGAGACTTCGTAGAGATAGGAACCCAGCAATTTGGTCTGCAAGCATAATACGAAATTGAATCAATTAATCCCGGACATTTTTCACGGGGTGGGGCAGAATGGGCACTTGATATTTTTTTCGATGTTCATGGCTCAAGGACAAATTCATCAATTTAGTTTAGTCTGGGTTCGCTGTAAAGGGGAAGGATTGTAATTTTTGGGGAAAAAATTGCCCCTTCACTTGAAATTCAATGAATTATTAGAATTCAAAACAAATCAAAGTGTTCATTTTGTCCCATTCCAAGCGAAACCGCAGAACTGTCTTCAAAATTGAATAATTCCAAAACTATGACAGAGAATGCAAGTCGATAAACGCCATTTGAAAGCTGAATAGTGTAGCTTTTTACATATGCGTTTCATAATTTTTCCCACGTCAGACTTGGTAACAAAACAGCGCATACGTGAGGAGTCAGCAAACATAAAAAATCAACTTACACCCTGAATATAATTCCGAATATTGAGCTTCTCATTCTGGGAATGTGCTCCATCATCTCCACAGCCAACTGGCAACAGCAGTACATTTTTCCCAGTGACCTCCTGGAAGGTCAGTGTAACAGGAATGGAGCCTCCCTCCCTCGACAAATCAGGATCAACCCCATAAACGTACTTGGTAGCCTTCCTGGCAGCGACATAATGTGGATGATCTGGGTTCTCAGTCCAGGGTCTCCCCGCATGTCCCATGACAATCTTCATACTATTCGGACTCCCCCTCTTCTTCCACTCCCTCTCAAGATGTGCCTTTACCTTGGCCTCAACATCTTCAACCTTCATATCAGGAACAATTCTGATCGAGAACTTTCCGATGACCTTTCTCGGTATCACAGTCTTGGCCCCGGGTTCGCTGAAGGCACCCTCAATTCCATGAATGGAGAGACTGGGCTGCCTCCAACGATGCATCAGCAACTGGGTCTTGTCTTCGTTGTGAGCTAGTCTATTCGCACCGACTGACTTCTTGAACTCTTTGACATCGAACTCGATATCTTTGTAGCTGTCGAGCTCTTCATCAGTCAGTTTGGCAACAGAATCGTAGATCCCCTCGACCTGGATCTTTCCATTGACATCGACCAAAGTATTGAGCAGATAGATGAGATCGCTCATGCCCTCGTGCACGCACCCCCCGAAGGATCCACTGTGTAAATCGGCCTTGGCACAGCTGACCTCAACGTGGAAGTAAGTCAATCCGCGAAGGCCATAAGTGATGCAGGGCTTAGTGGTGCCCAGCCAGTAGTTGTCAGAGATGCAGACGTAATCAATGTCAGTCAAGAAGGAATCCTTCCTCTCCCAGAGGAGTGTGTCGAGCCCCTCAGACCCACACTCCTCCATTCCCTCGAAAATGAACTTCAGGTTCACTGGGAACTCCTCGCCAATGGCCTTGTACCCTTGGAGTGCGTGCAGCCAGCAGAGCACTGGACCCTTGTCGTCAGTGCTGCCTCGCCCGAACAGCTTATCGTCCTTTTCGACGAGAGTGAAGGGCTCAGTGTCCCAACCATCCTCGATCAAAGCTGGCTGGACGTCCAGGTGTCCATAGATCAGCACTGTCTTCTTCTTTGGATCCTTGGGGAGTGAGGCGAGGAGAACTGGGGGCAGGGGGAGGATTCTGCCGTCCAGAAATGTCTCATTGCCGATTGGAGCTAGTTCTGTCTGCGCTCCAAGCTCCTTCATCTTCACCTCCATCCACTCCATCATCTTTATGCAGTTGCCACGAGAGTCTGGCCATGATGACACCGACTTTATGGCTACTGCCTCACGGAGATTGTCGATGTATTCCTTCTTATGTTGGTCTATGTAGCTGTAATTAATTATGATGATAATTATTGTTAATGGAATCTGGGATTGGATATTTCAGTCAAATAAAAATTTTTATTTGGCATTTTTTTATTTGTTGTAACAATGTGTTTTGTGGCTATTAATTAACTTATAAGTTTATTTGTTTAGGGATGTTTTAATTATATGGAATGAATAATTTAATTATTCCAGTTGAAGATTTTTAATATATAAATATAAATATATAAATAAATGAATTTGCGTTCTTGAGTTTTAAAAGATGACTTACAACGAAGATAGTGATTGCTATTATTAATATTTTATTCTGAAATTATGGTAATATGGACAGAAGTCTAAGATACGCTCAATAGATTAGGAATTGCTGACATGTTGGTAAACAACACCTCGGGAAGACATTGAAAATTTTATCATTCGTGATTAGTCTGCTGGAATAAACATGAGCCAATTTACTTAACGGACAATCCCTTCAAAGTGGGGGATTTTGTTCTTTTGAAAAAATAGTTTTCGTCAATTTTCAAGTTTCTTCAGAATTTTTTTTTCAAAGGAAGATATTCTATAGAAACAAATCAATAGAATCCAGTTCTTCTATGTAACTTATTTTATTGAGATATTTTCTGTAGAAATTCCTCGGCTCACATTTTCTCAGTTTTTTGTTTGATTTTTTTTATTGAAGAGAAAGGGAGTGGAAAAAACTACAGAAAATGTCTCAATGGAGAAAGTTGTATAGAAAAATGAAATTCGACTGATTTGTTGCATAAAATATTTTCAGTTGAACATCTTTTATTTAGAAAAACGTGCAATAAAGCCATATAATTCATTGATTTTTCCGGTAGAACTGTATTTTCATGAAGTTAATTCTCGGGTTTTAATTACTATATTCAGAGTAACATCAAGTGCTCCAGCTGTCATGAAGATAGTGATTAATTCATCTTTAGAGAACAAAAATAAAAAATAATTTTAATAATTATTAAATTATTAAAAATACAAAAAAATGGTGAATATTCAAGACGCACAACAGAAAAAAAACTGGAATAACACCTGAAGATATGAGTATTTTCTTTTGTTATGCACACGATAAGATAATATTCGGGACACTTACCCATAAAGTTTTTGCAATACTGCAGGCACTTCTGACGCCATGATCCTGTTCTGTTCCGTTCTTGAAAACCTTGAGCGTTGAATTATTGAAGATCAACTGGAAAAATGAGTTTAAAAGCGGAGGCGTTGGCACTACAGTGAATAAATGACTAATTAATCTTATCAATTGCTATCGCGAAGGCGGAGCTTGAATTCCAATTGTTCAAGTTCTCCTCGTAATTATCTGCAAATGAGTGAATTGACGCTAACAGCAATATTTCGCCGGTGATTATGATGATGACAGGCTGTTTGTCTGGTTTATTTTGTGTTTCTCTTTCGCTTTTGTATTGAGTGTCGATACATGAGAAACTGCCTGCAGCATTCTGCTTACGTGGGCATCAAGGTTATCACTTTGCCGGTTAAATCCATTCGTTGAAGTTTTGGAGTTGTTGATGATTTCGGGGCCATTGATCTAGAATTTTCGATTTTTTTTCTATATTTTTCTTTAGTGGAGTGAAAATGACGGTCAAGATCAAAGTTAAGGATAAGCTGGAGGACGAGACCCTTGATCTGAGCTGGTGCGACCTTAAAGAGGTCCCTATTAAGGAAATTGTGAGTAACCAGATGGATTTCGGAGCATTTTATGTTAACGAAATTTTGGGATTGATAATGTATGAACATTTCATTTCAGGCGACGATTAAGAAAGCCTCGCATTTGGATCTGTCTAACAATCAGTTGGTTTCTATTCCTGTGAGTATTACCATTTTACCAAAAATAAGGAAGATCGGTCAAGTTGAATTAAGTTTGTGATTAATGTCTGTTAATTTACGAAAAATAGGGGAATCTTCTTTATGGATTTTTTATAGAGTAAAGTGGGGCCTATAGAAGAGATTTACGAAGATTTGGGTATTTGTTTGCTATTACGAAATAGTGAGCAGAATTTGAAATTTGGAATAGGCGAGGGAAGGGTAAAATGAGGCGTTTTTAGTCATAAATCACTCAAGATCATCAAAGTAGAATGTAAAACTTGATAATAAGAGGAAAGTGAAATTCCACAATTTTTCTTTGGATTTTTTGCAGTTCAAAATTAAATCAGATTTAAAAAGGGTCATTTAGACTCCGTTTCCCCCAGGGAGTTCACTCATCTCTTTCCATTCATGTATTCCTGAATTTTTAGAATATTTATTCCTTGATTTTTTCCAGAAAACAATTGTTAGTTTAACACATATTGTTAAACTCGATCTCAGCAAAAATCTGCTGACAGAAATACCTGAGAACATTGGAGAAATGAAGCAATTGAAGTATTTGGACTTGTACAGCAATCAGGTGAAGTTTCTCTAAAAATTCTTGGGCCTGAATAATCCCACCTTTCGGTTCTTAAATTTCTACTTAGAAACAAGAAAAAATACAGTGGAAAAAACTTTGAAAATTCATTATTTAAGACTCTATTAGGGAAAATTTTAAACGAATGAGTCAAATTTCTATTAAATTTCCACAGAAACACAGTCGAACTTTCTTCAAAATTCGCTGGATTGTTCTATTCAAAGTTTTCATACTTTTCACAGTAAAAATTACACATTCTGAGTCCAATATTGATTCCGAATTTTGGTTTTAATTCTAAACAACGAAATTATTTTCCATCTTCCCTTCTTATTTTTTCCTTTTCCTTTTAAAAATTGGCTGTTAAAATATTTCTCTCATTTTTCTTACATTTTTCAATATGCATTTGCATTATTTATTTATTAGAACTCCTCCTGTGGAAATGACATCATGTATCAAACACCAGTGAATATTTAGTTGAACAATTGAATTGATTAAAAATTTTGGTTAATAGATCAGTAGATTGCCACTGAGTATGGGTGATTTAAAAAATCTCAAATGGCTGGACCTAAAGGACAATCCACTGACATCAGCTGTTGCCAGTATAGCTGGCCCATGCAGCAATACTGTTGAATGCCAACAGTGTGCTCGCAGTATCGTATCGTACCTGACGTGTATTAGGCAAATGATCGAGGAGGAGAAGAAGAGGAGGAATGAGGCATCGACAGCTGCAAGTGCACCTGCTGCACCGAGTAAAAAAGAAAGCAAGAAGAAGAAAAAGAAGAATAACGTGAAGGATGAGAAGCAGAATCAGAAGGAAGCTGATGTAAAGAGTTCAGCAAGTCATGGGAGTGTCGTGGATCGAAAAACTCAGCTCCGTGGACAGAACAGGGGGAGATCGAGTGAATCATCATCAGGAGGTGAATCACGAATTTATTTGTGGAAGTTGTCACAACACTGTTATTGTTTTTCTCCTCGTGATTCATTTCACTAATTGAAATTATTATTTTTAGGTGTTTGTAAGAGCCTCTGCAGAATGTTGTGTTCAACCCTGACATTCATAATTTTCTTAGGAATTTTAAGTGTCTTCGCGGGAATTCTTCTTCCGAGATTCAATCAACCTCTCTCTGATAAAGTCTTCACTTATCTTGAGGATCAAACGAAATTGCCAGTGAAGGAGTACCAGAAACTGGGAATTGAGAAGTTTGACGCATCCGCAGAAGTCTTGATGACATTTCTCAATCGGACGAAAACTCTGGCATCAGAAACTTTCGCTAAAATAATCGGCGAACAGCACAAATGTTGTGGGAATTGATAGAAAAAAATTTAATATCTCTCTCGGGATGAAGATTGCCTTGTGATTGTCGGCTCAATGAAACAGAATTTAATTGTGTAATTAATAAAAATTTGTTACCGAAATAAAATTAAAATCACACAATAATATGAGCTTTGATTATTAATTAATGCATTTAATCCGTGCGTTTTGAAACATTTTTTGAAAATAAATTGTCGGGCATGTGAATATCACAAATGCGAAATGAAATTCGCCGCGTAATAATCTTCTCAAAGAAACGAACCCCAATCATCAAATTCAATATAAAGAAATTTATTACCGAAATAAAATTATCATCACTTTAATACCGTATCATAAATCTCTTACTTACTAATTAATGACCATCACATCTACTGTTAAAAGGTGGAATAGGAGGTTTTCCAGTGATATTCAACGCATGCTCCATCTTGCTCTTAAGTTTATGGAATTTATTGACTTTGGGATCGTTGCCATCCTCCCCAGACTCCACACTCCCCTCGAGCCCCTCTTCACTCTCATTCTTCTTCACCCCATTTCGATCACTATTCCTCTTCCCACTGGCGAACCGGCTCCAAACCTTCGCGACATTGTTCGCAGCTCTCTCAGAGGACGACGAGGAGCACGCGGAGTCCCGCTGCCTCGCCCTGAACTGATCCCGAATAGCGACGTCGTCGTAGAGCTCTTCCTCATTCGTATCGTTCAATTGACCCAGGTCAATTGGATCCTGTGCTCTGGGCACTTGATAATGCTCAAACTCGCAATTATCGTTGGTCGGGGGTGATTCAACGCGCTCGGTCTCACGCATGTGCCCAATATCATCGTAAATCTCTTCCTCAATTTGCAAAGGGGGGCTCGAGTACACTGGTCTGGGGGCCGGGGGACACGTGTAATTCTCCTGCTCCTCGATCACGTCCCTTCGCTCGGGTGACATCCCCCGGACGTCGTCGTACGTCGGCAGCTCCTGGTCAGTCGTTCGGGAAGTCTCGATCACATTCTGCTTTTCCTTCTTCTTCGAGTCCTCCTTCTTCGGGGATTCCTTTTGCCCCTTGAACCTGTCGAAGAATGATTTCTTCTTCGGGGAGTCTCTCGTGTTCTCCCTCTTCTTGCACTCCGCTGATCCCACCTCGTCGTAGGTTTCCGATTTTTCAGGAGTCAGGGGCTTTGGCTCCGTCCCCTGGATGTCGTCGTACATCTCGAGGTCTGTCTTCTCCGCTGAGGGACTGGGGTCGGTCTTTTTGCTCAGCGGCTTGAGGTTGATGTAAGTCATTCCGGCTTTCATGTCTTCGATCGTGTAGTATATGTCGTCTTTCTCTTCGGTAATTTCGTCGGGCGCGGGAGTGCGCGGGGCTGGTGTTTGCGGGAGGGATGGAAGCCTCCTGGGGATCCTCGCTGGGAGCGGAGGGGGCGAACTCGACGCAGCAGTCTTCGATGATTTTTCCGGGGATTTCTCGTCTTTCTCCGGGGCTTTGGGGACCTTCGGCTTCTCTGGGGTCTTCGTCCCTTTGCAGGATTCCGGCACTTGCCCGATGTCCTGGTACTGCTCCTCTGACAATGTGGAGTTGGAGTCGAAGCTGGGAACTAGTTGCTCGAAGAGAGCTCCTTGAATCTCGGCGCTTGCCTTTTCGGTCTGAGGTCCTGTTCCCAGGCGGTTTATCACTGCTACCCACTGCTCCATGTCCTTGGGCGCGCGCCCGATGTACTGCAGGGTTTTACTGCCCGGGGAGAACACCTCGAAGACTGATTTCGAACGGTCGGGGTCCGTGATCATCAGACTTGGCGCTGGGCGGGCTGAGAAACCCCGGATTGACGAGATTTCCTTCGGCTTTTTCGCGTCTTTGTTCTCGTAGGTGAGCAAGTAGGTACCGACTAGGCCTGGAAAATTGGTAGAAGTTCATATAGTTGTACTTCACGGAGAGAAATGGTCAGTAAAAATTACGGAACGCTCGGGAAAAATTCCGTGATTGTAAAATTTCCTATAAATACATTTCTATCATTATTTAAACTCATTGAAGATATCATTATTTAAACTCATTAAACATACGTAATTTTTATTGAATGTTTCTCTCCGTGTTGAAAATGTGGAAATTACACGGAGAGAAATTTCTCAGAAAAAGTCAAGTTTTGGTACTGGAAAAATTGTAATCCATCGGCTATGAAAAATTCTAGTGCTGTTGAGGTAAATTCTCCAGGGATTCCAGGTACAATATCCAGGAATTTAGGTGAAAATTTTATGTAAGAACAGGCGAAATTCACGTGCTGCTCAGTAAATTTTTTAGAAATGAAAACTCTTGGAAACAAATCCACGAAAATGTTTGATGCATTCTCTGGTGAATCACGGTTGAATATTAAACTATAAAGATAACGTGTGGTCTCAGGGGACAATGTCCGACAGCATTTTTTGTTGCAAATTTTATCAACCGCGAGGTATTTTTTTTCCATCATTTTCTCCTGGAATCACTCGCTCCAGAGATATCCGCAAAAAATTAATCACAGAATGTTTGACTCATTTGTTGGTGATTTGTTTTGATTCCCTCATTAAATGTTGAATTATCTTGGTTACGAGTCAGAGAAAAACATCACAAGACTTTTTCTTCGTAAATTTTAGCAGCTGCAAAAAAAGTCTTCTCACATTTTCATCTAAAATCCCTCTTTTCAGAGATATTAAAAAGAAATTTAAACAATTGAAAAAAAAATCGCAGAAATATTTGACTGATCCGTTGGTAATTCGTCACTAATTAAAACAAAACGAGAAATTTTAGTTGTAATTGGAAAAACCCCCCGTAATTTTCCCCTGAAACCGCATTTCCCAGAGCTATCCCCAAAAAAACTCGGTCCAAAAATGACTCATGCAGTGTCTATCCGTCATATTCCATCCTCGACCGTTGAATCATCCCAGCAGAATTTTTTTTCTCCTAATTCAATCAATTATCGTCGCCCTTACCAACCCAACACGGTCGCTCCCGCAGCACAGCCTTCATAAAGATATTCCTCTCATCCTTCAACTGCTGAAGAGGTCCGCACTTATGGCATTTGCTCCTCGTCTGTTCCGCCGAAAAACTCCTGTAAATCATCCTCAATTGCTCCTCCGCGTCATCTTTCTCAGTCACCAGGGGCGGGCTCGCAGGGGCATTGCCAAAGCTCTCATACTCATTCTGACACTCTGAAGCCTCCTGCGCCGTAGCCTGATGATCGGCATCAATATACTCCGTTAAATTCGTGTCATCTAGATTATTCAACTTCGGAAGCACTAGGGCTTTTCCCTTTCCAGGCTTCATCTCCAAGTATGGCTCGGGCGACGTCGAGTTTGGAATACGAAGTTCCAGACTCGTTCTCGACCTTCTGAGCAGATCAGATCGAACATTCTCGAGGGACTCGGGTAGCTTAACGTCGCACAACGTTTCCAAGAACTCCACGAGATCTAAAAATGAAACAAAGAATTAAAAACGGAACAACAAAACGTTCAGCTCCTAAAAATCAACGAGTCAATTAATAAATCCGTGAAGTTATTGAAACTTCAGTATAAATGTTGAACACGATGAAGACAGTAGAGTCTAAATAAACTCACCGCGAAGTACAGTGACTAGATCCTCATCAATCCCCATCTCTAACAATATTTACTCAATCCTCAGAGGTGATAATCCATCGTGCCCACGTCATTGACACACAACCGATCCACATAGCTGAGAGTCGATATAAAACACTGCCGACTCATGTAATTCACACCACAACGAGCTGCACAATGCCTTCCTCAGCGATAATAACTCAACTGAAACACAATATTCCCATCAAACTGAACATTGAGGCTTGCGCCGGATACCAAGGCTGATAAAATCCCCCGGAATTCCCGGTTTATCAGTTACCCTGGCATCAGGAAGTCCCTCGATACTCGTTATTAATCGGACGAAGACGACTGGACAACGCCTCTAGCATCCGTCATCCTCGCAATTTTAATTAAAATCGATAAATGGCTCATTAAGAAGACGCGAAACCTGATTTATTCAAAATTCTCTACTTACTGAATCAATACTCAAGCGGTGACAAATGAGAAATTAAGGAGACAGTTGATGCACTTGTCGCAGGCGTTGACTCTCACATAATAAGAGACGAGACACGCGAGGCACTACACGTTTACTCCGCGCGACTCCCGCTGAGAGCAAAATAAAAATTACGGGTAAGGGGAAAGAGTAAAAAAACATCACCGCAACTGGCCTCACGAAAGGTTCATACGTCACGCGTAACACAGAAACGTCTCGGTATGCAGCAAAGTACTTCTTCTCCCTTCTACTTCTTATTTCTAATGTACATCTACTAGTGCACATGAGTATGAGTCAGACTAGGATTTTTAATTCGTGTCAAGTGCTGGAGTCTTTTAATACATCGAGCGGAGTGTATTGGATGGTAATTAATTGGATCGATTGAGTTGGCGATTTGTTTCGTTGAGGAATTAGTGACACTCCCACGGGCTCTTTCCCGGGGGCTAAATTGTTGTTCCTTTGGCGCCATTGAAATGCGTTTTGACGTTTGTATTTGGAAATGGAAGCAACAATTTTGTTGTTTAAGAATAATTGTTATGACTTCCTTGAATTCCATGATATTTTCGGGTTAAATAACTAGGGGAGCTGGAATTTCTTCATGCAGAAGCGGAAATTCTTATTTCTAAAGAAATTAATTGATGGAAAAATTTTCATTTTGTTACTTTTTTTCATTGAGATGCTTCTCAGCAAAAACCGAAGCGTTTATTTTATTATTTAAACTTTCGAGGTCTGACTTAGATTTTTTCGTTAGGTGACTGTTAATGATGTTAATGATGGTTAGGTACTGTTAATTATATTTTAGGAATAATACAATGAGTTCTCCAAAATTATCAAAAACGAGTGAGACTAAGCTTTTTAATTCTTCTTTTAATACAATGGGCGGAGTATATTGAATGATAATTAATTGGATCGATTGAATTGGCGATTTGTTTCGTTGAGGAATTAGTGAAACTCCCACGGGATCTTTCCACGCGCTTTCTCGAGGGGTTTCACGTACATGGAGGACGCAATGTCTTCGGGCTCTGGCCAGGGGTCAACCTTCGCTTGCTCCAGTTCAGCGTCCACTTGTTTATTCGTGGATTTTCGCAGCTCCTGCGTAGGTTCACGGAGAAAAAAATTTTGATTTTTAGGAAATTCTCACTGATTTTCAAGGCGTGGTCTTGAAAATGAAAAAAAAAAACATTTTCTGTGTTCATTGGAATTTTTTTTGGTGTTCGTCTATTGGTTTTTTACCGCAACTTCAGGTTCCGTCATTAGCTGTTGGTCGATTGAGAATTTGATGAATAACTCTATCGGGTCCTGGCTCTCCTGCACGCCTTTTATCTCCTCACGCGTGCGATATGCAGTCCCAGGGTCACTCATGCTGTGCCCGAAGTAACGATAAGTCTCGAATTCCAGGATTATTGGGCCACTCTTCAAGGCGTGATCGCGAGCGAATTTGCAGACTTCGCGGACTTCTAGGAGATTCATTCCATTTGCCTGATGTAATTGTTGGTAATGTGTATCGAATTGATATTGCGTACGTCGTCCGTGCGCATGGAGGGAAAAATTTGCTGACAATCACTTATGATTTTGTAATCTTGTGGCGCATCGGAATTTGAAGATTTTTTCACCAAAATTGTAGCAAAAAATTCGATAAATTTCTGTTTAGAAATTATATGCAGAATTTTCTTTTTTTTTCTAATTTTTCCATACATTTTTGGATAGAAATCCAATTGAAAAAAAATTCAAAAGATGATGAGTCTTCCTCAACAACTCTTGGGCAAGAATTTTCCATATTTTCTCTCTAGGGAAATTTCCACACAAAAAATAAATATTTATCGATTATTTCCTATCGAATATTTATTAGTTAATCGCACGGCAAAGTAGGGTAATTTTTAATACGATTTTTTCACGGATTTTTGCGTGAATGTCTAGATTTTACCCTCCATGCATTATCACATTGATGAATAATCCCGTTGAAAAATTGTTAAATTGTTAAAAAATTGTTCAAAATAAATTAGATCCCGTAGCTGATCTAATGCTTTCATTAAATTTAAATGAAATGACATATCCATGCCTCAGTAAAGCGTAACAGATAGTGGGTATCACAACCTTAATTCCCGGAATGCAATCTCCTCTCGTGTAAAACGCGGGATTAGCAGAGTGACGGTCTACAGAAGTTCCCATTCCGTACCGATTATTCTCGCAAATGAATACCGCCGGGAGATTCCACAACTTGGACATATTCCAGGCTTCGTGGATTTGGCCTTGAGAGGCTGCACCGTCCCCATAGAGAGCGAAGCAGACGTTGGGCTCGCCTTTGTATTTATGGGCAAAAGCGATTCCCGCTCCGATTGGAACCTAATCGTGAAATTGTGAGAATTAAAGGGGAAATTGGAGAAACATGGGCTGATTTTTATGGGGGCATTTTGATGGGTTCTATCATCCTCTCACCTGTCCCCCCACTATCCCATCTCCACCGTAAAAGCCCTTCGCGTACATGTGCATTGATCCCCCCTTGCCACTCGCGACTCCAGTTTTACGTCCCATTAATTCGGCCAACACGTCTCTGGCAGACACTCCGAAGACGCACGCGATTCCGTGACAACGGTATGCCGTTATTACCGAATCACCATCGTCGAGGGACATCTTAAGACCAACTGCCACGGCTTCCTTCAAATTCATGACATTTTTGGGTCAATTGATTATGGGGGGATTGAATTTATTCATGGAGAAGCGAAAATTCGCATTTCCAAGAAAATTTATTCGTATTTTGGTATTCTTTTGCCATTGAAATGCTCTGCTTTTCAATTTTTTATACTCAAAAGTGAAAGCGACGTGGTTATTATTTAGAAGAAGCAAAAATTCTTATTTATGAGGGAGAGAATTAAGTGATCTGAGAATTATACTTTGGTATTTTTTGCTTTTGAAATACTTTTCGACATTTTTATTTCAAAATTAAAACGACGATTTTATTATTCGAGAGTGACTAACTCTACTTCGTTGACGTTTATGATATTTTTCAGTGAATTAATTATGGAGTGACTTTGGTATTCGTTTGCGGTTGAACTGCGTTTCAACATTTGCATTGAAGTATCAAAGAAATAATTTTATGTTACTTAAAATTCCCAGGCCTGAATTTGATTTTACGTTTTAAATGTTGCGTTGAAATTTCCATTGCAATTTTGGAAATTTTTATCAAGTGACAGTTCCACCGGACTTTCAAGTAATTTCGTCATTGCAAACTTACAGTTTTATGGAAAAATCAGCAGAATCTGTTTATATTTGTTTAATTATTCAATCAAAACTTATGCAAAATACAAGAATTCAGAGAAATGTATTCGTGGATTTTGAATTGATTGAAATTTCAGCCCAATTTGGTACTAACTATTCGTGTTCTTCATTTCATAATGACAAGAATTTTGTCTAAACACAACAAGAATGTTTTTTTTTAATGAAATTTTGAAGAAAATTGCATTTTAGCATTTTATTTGCTCCACTTCTGAAGCATTCGCGACGAAAACTTCACGCAGAATTCTTCAATTGAGCTAGTTTCACTTAAAGACTTTTTAATTTTTGTATATTAAATTTGTTAGATCACTTGGATTGATAGATGATACCTGTCCTGAATATAAATGGAGGAAGCCATTTATGAGACGTGCCAGATACAGCTCAGCTGCCTTCCTCTCCATCCGACGGATGTACATCATCATCTTAAGTGCTGTAGTGGCTTCCTCCAGACTTATGGTTGAGGATTCTGCAGGGGGTTTTTCTAATTTATATAAATGTTCATATTTCTGGAGAGAGAAACGTTTAATTTGATTAATTGAATCGTCATGCTCCCGAGATTTGAATTTTTTTTTTATCCATCATTTTACCAGATGCATTGTGGCTGTCTTAGAAACAGCGTTAGTAGAATATCGTAGGAGAAATGGAGGAAATTGCTGGAAGAATTTCGCTCTCATCATGATGTTATTTCAGTATTTTTTGGTTAAAATTCAATTCCAGCTCTAACTACTCCTCTCGATTTCGTTTGTTTTGAAAATCGCAATACCTAGTCCTTTCAGGAAATGAAACCATTTCATTTTAATGAAAAGTCGAAAGGATTTCCAAAAAAAATTTTTACCTTCAGCATAATTTTTTCATTGATTTTTATTGTTTTAACCGGTTGACTCCTCTTTATTATTATTTTTCCTTATATACATGCAAACAACACAATTCCTCCTTAACCACTATTCCAAAAAATAGAAAATCTCAGAAATTCTCCTTCAGTTGAGAACATTCTTGAAAGTGTTAACGCCAGCCCACGACAATGCCAAATGCCCCAGTGAGAAAAACCGTTTAACTTGTCTCCGCAGTGATCGCATTTTTACCTCCCCAAGTCGTTTAAACCGGTCACGCGATTCGATACCGACCCCCTAAGATTCTAGAAATTCATTGCGGATTTTATCGATCCCCTCCCGAGAAAAAGCGCATAAAACTTTACTCTCAATGATTAAACCACTTCCCTATCACCAAATCTTCAAATATCCCCACTGAACACGATCTTCTGCACCCTCGGCGGATATAAAACGCGCCGTGTCCAAGGGTCGGTGTGAAAAATCCTGAATTTACAGGATTTGCACCTGGCAGCGTGAAGGAGAAACGTCGCAGACTGCTCCCACCACCTCCTGGCGTCACTCCGCCTGGTCTCACGTACTTGAGCGCTGAGTGAGCACTCGTTCTTCGCGACCCGTTGGCTGTACTTCGGACAAGACAGCCTGTCCCTCCCCCAGGAGAAGCCACTGGACGCGTCATCCACAGACTGCCTCCTGGTTCCGCGATTATCGGACCTCAAGATGAACGCATGAGTTGGAGCTGTTATTCTCCCCAAGCTGATGGTCTTCTTCCCTTTTCTCTTCTTCTTCTTGCCCCCATCAGGACTCTTGGGCTCTTCCTTGAGTGGCTCCGGATGTTCCGGACTCTTGGGCTTGGCATTGGGGTCCCCAAAGAGCCCCCGGGACTCGGCGACTTTGATCATGAACAGGGAATTGAACTGCATCATCTCCTTTCGCCTCACCAGTCCCAGATAACACCCGTTCTGAGACTCTGGGATTGTTACACTCGATTCGTCGATATTCAGGTCGTACATGTGACCAATCTCAAACAAATCGCTGTCAGGCACGTGAATGTCTGTCACAATCGTAATCTCCGCGTCTTCCTCTTCCTCGTGAGAACGACTTTTCGAGTCCTGGTGGATCGACGATTGCTTCCCAGCTCTCGAAGACCTGCCGGCACTCTTGGGACTTGTGTCTTTCGGAGATCTGCGTTTCGTGTGCTCTTTCCTGTACTTGTCGGTCGCTATTTTGTTGGCGTAATCAACCACCTGCTCCACCATCTCCGTGGTTTCGGAAGGGAGGACACTGTGAACTTGGTAGATCAGCAGCTGGACGTTCGGCCTCGTCAGGGCGTACTTGAGGCTCGAGAGCTGCTCCGCGAGGAGTCTCTGCGGCCTCTCCAATTGGGACTTGTCGTCGACGGTTGTGAGGGATTCTAGGAGCTCGGTGTCACCTCCGCGAGCCACTGATAAGTCCACGATGTCTCGGATACCGGTGTAGCTGCACGGGGGAGTCGCCAGGACTATTGTGGCTCGCTCCATCTCGGAAAATCCGGGGGCCTCGGAGTATTTCTCAGCGAATATTCGAACCTGCAATGGATTTTTTTGTTCGGACGGTGAATCTTCACGGAAAATACTGTTGAATTCGGGATAATACACTTGATTCGGGTTTTTTTGGGAATTTTTTGTGGGATATTTTAGTTTAAATCGAGAATATTTTATTGTTTAAACAAGAGGATTGAGTCCTTAATTGAATATTTTGATTTTCTGAATTCAAAGAAGTATGGTTAAGTGTCGAGGCCAAAGTGATTTACACTAATCGGTGAATTCAACACCTTCGATTCTCACGATGTTGCAATTTATTGAAAATATTACGAAAAATTGTTCTGGACTGAACAATCAAATCTTGACCCTCAAGGAAATTGATCGAAAATAATTCAGGTGATTCAGTCGTCATGTGAATTTATTTAGACATTCCGTCCTTGAGTCGAGAATAATTTATCATTGAACGAAGAATTTTAATTTTTGATTTCAGTTCGATGAATCTACAAACTCCACTTCATTATTAATTTTTTCATTTAAATCGTATCGAGAAACCGAAGAATTCCAATTTCGTGACTGGAAGATTCACGGAAGAGGAAACGAAGATTCCAATTCCCAAGAATGTGCCAATATTCAAGAAAATTGACTGATTTATGAATAACAAAATCAATGGAAATTCCGCGTAAATTATTCGTTGTTAAAAATTTCAATATTTTTCACTTGAAACTTCAAGAGTAAATTTCTAACAGTGTAGTTCATTACGAACCTCGCGCTCCGTGAACCCCAACTCGTGGAGATAATTCTCGTACTCCCCTCGCTGGAGGCCCGCCCCAAAGGCTAGAAGTCTCCCAGCCTCTTCGATATCCGCGAGAAGTCCCGCGAGGTATCCAGTGTGTCTGGGGGCGACCGGATGAGCCAGAACGATAGGGCCACAGAGCTTCCCCTTGTTGACAGCTCGCACCAGTGCCGCCGCTCCAAGACAGAGAGTCCTCTCCAGAAAAACGAAGCTCTTGGTCTCCACCAGGCGCGACATCGCGATCCTCTCCCGAGTTTTCTCGTGAAAATCCACGACCTTGGGGCACACCGGGTCGAATATGTAGCTGTCCTCGCCCAGATCCTCGCTGCTTGCAGCTAGTCTCAAGTTCAGTTTTGACATTTCGTTGATGAAGTCGGATTTGCTCGGGATTTTCAGCGTGTTGACCCACCCCGAGGCGATCGCGTTCTCGTCCGTCCAGGAGACACCGGTGGAATTTCTCAGGTGAATCGGGAGCAGGTGCTCCAGAGTCAGAGCTGATCCCCCTATCCGGAGCCTCGAGACACTCGCGGCTATGCGCGTTTTCCTCTCCACGAGGGCTTCCTCGATGTCTTCGATACCAGCTTCTCTGAACGCAGTGTCTCGAGCTGCTTGGATCGTTGCTTGCGGACTCCTGGAGTACCTCCTCCCCTGCATGTCGTACAGTAACAACCACACGATCCGGTCGCGATTCCTGAAGGTGCGGTATTTCTTCCAGAAATCTGAGTCCTCTAGAGTTTGGTTCAACACTTGTTTATCTGGAATCATTGAATTTTTGATTTTTTTATCCTTATCTCGGATTTTTATTCTTGATACTCAATTGCGGGCTTTATTTGCGGCTCTTATATCTGGGTTTTCTTATATTATGATGGGATGAAACGAAAATAAATAGCGAAAGATTCATCCAAAAAAAAAACATTATTTGTTTTTAAGATTTCAAAGGTCTCAAAATAATATTTCCGAAAGTCTTAAGTTGAAGGCTTCAAAAATCTGCATTTAAGGCTTCGATGGAACTTCAATTGTCAAGTTCATACAAAAATGAAAATAATTGAATTAAAAATTACGAAAAATTTTAATGATTATTATTCTGAATTCTCAATCTATTTAAAATTAATCAAAATGTAATGTTCGATTCTCTCAATAAGTTAAAAAATTGAAGCAAAAACTCAATTTTATTTAATTTCCAAGACCAAGAAAAATCAAATTTAACTCAATTAGTTGAATCGAATCCACAACATTGAAAATTGATAGTAACTATTACATAAATAAAAAGCAATAAATAAAATATCCTGAGGGGTTGATTTCTCCTTGTCGTTTCTCCCGCGATGTCTCGTGAATGATTCCGCATACTTACACCTCAGGACATCGTAAGTCAGTCCAAATACTCGTCTCATCTCGGCCTCATCGGTAAACGTAATGACTTGCGTTAGAAATCTCTTCTGAAGGACTTTGGCAGCTAGCAAGATATCGTTGACTCTCCAACGAGGTTCACTGAATTCCTCCGTCATCGATCCCGAGTCCAGAGAGGAATCGAATTGCTCTAGACTTCTTTCCCTGGCTGCCTCCCAGAACGACATGCTCGCGCCAGTGGGCTCCCATTCAAAGGTTTTCGATAGAGACATTTGTTTGAACATTACCGTTCTCGGCTCTTCCAACGTCTCTCCTTCCTCGCCCATTCTCAATCTATCGGAAATCAAATCGCGAAGCAATTGATTTCATTTATCCACGAATTAAATAATTTTTTTCGACTTTCTATGAATTTAAAAATTCAAATCCTGAAGTCATCGCATTTTTTCATGCATTCGGAAAATTATTGCATTTAGAGACAAGTTTTTTTCTCATTTTCAGGAATATAGTACTGATTTTTCGGAATTTATACTAATTATTAGAGAATAAATAAATATAAATTTAGTGATGAATTCCTAAAAATTAGAGATGGGCCCCTGAAAATTAGTGACACAATCCCCGAATTTCAAAATTCCTAAACATAAAGAATAAATGTCTAAAAATCAGTGAGATGTCCCTGAAAATGAAAACTTTTTATTCTCCCTGTTCTCTTATAACTCATTGTTGAAACGTGAATTAAAATTTCCTATGGAATTGAATATTCCTCACGTGGTTTCCAGTCCCGAATCGATTTCCCGTTGGAGATCGACTAGGCGATAATACACCTGATACCTCCATTCCTCGTTGCTGGGTAAAACCAGGGCCTCAAGCTCCTTCTCACGGTCTTCCTCCTCGGTGTACTCCACCTTCTCCTTCCAATTCGACAACATGACCTTGAACACTTTAGCATAAACCCCGAACAAATTGGTCCGCCAGGAGGCCCTCAACTCCTCGGACTTCCCCTCCTCCTCGACCGATTCCATTTTCTCTAAAAATTTATGAGGTATTCGTTATGTCCGCAATTGGAGGAGAGGTACTAGTGACTTGAACACATTGGAGACGGCTCGAGGGTTGAACGGAGACTGCAAGAATATTCAGATAAGGCGTCGTTCAACTCAGCGACGTCGCGTGTCCCGGAAACATCTCCGTTTGCATTTTCATCCATAAATAAAACGATTCTGTCTCGCGGAAGAACAAAAAATTTACGTCTATTACAGTTTTGATAGAAATCAGATGGTACGGGGATTTGAATCAATAGATGATAGTGTTTTATAATTAGAGACATTTGTTTTTTCTTTCGGTTGAAATAAGTTCGTACAATGCGAATTTAATTGCAGAATTATTATGAAAATAGGCGAATAATTGATTCATTGATATTTGGAGAATGCCGAAGACATTCCAGGATAATAGAGTCTTTTCTGTTTAAAAATATTCTGCAGTTCAATCATAATTGACTTCAACTAATAGTAAAATTGATCCGAAAATCATAAAGTTTATCATCTAATGAAGTAAAACTCAACTCTACATGATTGAAAATCGATTGAGGTATTGAAGCATTGTAATGAATAAACTCGTAAACTTCATAATTAAATACATTTAATCTCTCCTCCAGTTAACATACATCTGTACAATCCGTACTCGATTAAAACTTCATTAGTACCCTAAATACAATTAATTCATCAATATTAAAAAAATATTAAATACATTTATGTATAGCTGGCAGTCTCTACTGGTTAAAACGCATCTCCGCAATTTCGAAGGCACATAGATCATTGCATTCTTCCATAATCTCAAAATAATTCAATTGACCCCTTTGTATTTGGTGAAAAGATTGTAAAGCACCCGAAGAGTGGACTTGAGATCTAGATTGACGATGTCTTCGGGTCGTGCCTTGGGCTTCGGCAGGCCCACGTCCTGCATTGAATCAAAGTCAAACGACACATTATGGACCTCGAGAAACCCTCCAGCAATCCAAGAAGTAAATTCAGAAAATTGCATTCTCATTCAGAAATCGCAATAAATAAATCCATAAATTCGACAATTGAATAAATTTAATCTCTTCTCCAGTTAACATACATCTGTACAATCCGTACTCGATTAAAACTTCATTAGTACCCTAAATACAATTAATTCATCAATATTAAAAAAATATTAAATACATTTATGTATAGCTGGCAGTCTCTACTGGTTAAAACGCATCTCCGCAATTTCGAAGGCACATAGATCATTGCATTCTTCCATAATCTCAAAATAATTCAATTGACCCCTTTGTATTTGGTGAAAAGATTGTAAAGCACCCGAAGAGTGGACTTGAGATCTAAATTGACGATGTCTTCGGGTCGTGCCTTGGGCTTCGGCAGGCCCACGTCCTGCATCAAATCGAAGGCAAACGACACGTTGTGGACCTTCTGATCAGGCGACTGTGGGGTCAAGTGGAAGCTGCCGAGCGGCACGAAGAAGCCCTCCAGCAGTCCCAGCAGCAGAGTGAGGAAAACACCGTCATGGAACTGCGTGTCCAGGTCCGTGACTTCCAGGTGGACTTTGCTCAGATGTTTGTTCACAAATGTCACCAGTGATTTCTTGACAATGGCCAATTTGTCGTGCTCCGAGTCGAAGAGCGTATCGAATGCGTCCCTCTCGCAACGCATTCCGAGATCATCGTATGTTGATGTGATTTCCTCTCGCACGGTGCGATGGATTAGTTGGCCGTCCTTCTTGCGTACAACGACGACCTGAACGGCCACCCGTTCTGGGAGACGCACCGGTGCGCGGTACTGACGTGCAAGACCCACGAGAAGGTGGAGAATGGGGACAATGTCCTTGGAATGTACGGATTCCACGCTCCATTTGTAGGGGGGATAGCGACCCAGGACGCGATTCGCCGCGGAAAGCACAACCTCGAGTTTTTGCTTCTGCCCTTCTTCTGATTGTGTTACCTCCGGAACGTCCAATTTTTCACCTGTCAATTTTTCTGGAAAATGGGGAGATGAAGAAGTCGTTTATCTTTATTTGCTTGGTGGAATGAAGGGAAATGATTTTTCTGGAGATAATGGTAATGAACATATTGAATGGAGAGTGCTATTCTGTTATTCTCATTTTTTTCAATTACAAATAGATTTGAGAGGAAATTATTTTTCTACTTCTCTTCCGTTTATTTCTGTAGAAAGACGAGAGTAAAGAAGTATAAAAAAATATTTGTTTTGATTTTTCGGGTGACACAAAAGCAATTGTCAGTCAAAAGAGAATGATTTTTCATGAGATAATGATAATCATAATAAATAATTCGTATTGACTTTGAGATTGAAAGAACAAAAAAAAAAATCGAGGGAGAATAATTCATCTCCTGTTACATTTTCTGGATAAATATGAGGAAAAAAAGTTATTCATCTTGATTTTGATGTTATAAACAGGAGGAAAAATAAAGAAGATTCAAATACATTAATTTTCATTTTAATGTTAAAAACGATTTTTCAATGCATCTGCCAATTTTCTTGGAGATAATGAAAACAAATAAGGATGAATGACTAATTTCGATTTGAATAAAAAAACCACAAGAACTACCTCGTTAATTCTTCTAGAAAGAATGGCACTAGTCATTTATTTCTAATTTCGATATTAACGCCAGAAAAATTATAAAAATAATCAAGAGAGAATAATATTCCCGGGATAAATGAGAATAAAAAAAGGCGAAGTCATTAATTTCGATTATCATATTCTCCATTAAATATTTTCCCTATCAAACATTCTCTAACATTCTCTAACAGAAATAGACAAGGAAACTCTAGGATTTCCCATTCAATTTCAAACACGAAACCTGAAATTTATGATAAAGTTCACCATAAATACCTATAAGTTTCTGGAGCACTTGTCCATCATACAAGTCCTCCACAATATCCTTAACGATAATCCTGTGATTAGCAAGTTCATCGTTTATCCACTCAATGAGCACGAAAATAAGCTCCTGCACTTTGGGATCTTCGAGGGATCTCGGCTCAATCATCGATCGCTCCTCATTCTCATCGAGGGCGTAATCCTCCGGAAGGCTGTCCGGATTGGCGGCTAATCCGGGCGAATCGATGGCATATTTTCCCTCCTCTTGGACCTCTTGCACTGTACAAAACACAATGTCCTCGTTATATCAGTGAATTCGCGCACAATTTCGTTATGAAACTGTTGGGCAATCGTTATGGAGCACCGGGCCTTATAAGGAAATCCCCCGCAATCGTTAATAATCCTAGAATTTATTAATTATTTCAATTTTCTTCGATATTACCTTCCTTTATCCTCTTCTTCCGTCCCAGAGTTCCAATTTTATCCCAGAAACTCTCCTCTTTGTCCTCTTTTTTGACTGATAGAGGAGTACGCGGTGATTTCGGTCTGGGAGACGCCATAGCTACTGTGGGAATAAAAACAGCATGATGACGGCATACGAAAATAAATACGTCATCGGTCCAGAATAAAACCTCTGGCCGAGTTTGTGGGGGTCTATAGTACCTGCACACTACTGTATATTCTGGTGACGCGCCGCGGGAAATGGGGAACAGTCGTGGAGGGGAAAAATGACTGTCAGTTCTCGGTTATATGACGGGATTCCGAAAAAGATGACATTTAACTGCGCTGCGAGAGACAAATTGAAATTTCGTGGACAGTTCGGCGGCAATTTTTCAGGCGGCGACAGTGAACGCGATTTAGAGCAGTTACGGTCGTCGTTTAGAGAGGAAAAATCATGAAATTTAAAATTTTATAGAGAATTTAATAAAATTCGGAAATTGGAAGCAGCAGGGAGCGAGAAATGCAGATTTAATTGAATTTATTCTCAAAACAGGAATATTTAGCACCAAATGAAGCTCAATTTTTAATTGGTTGAACATTTAAGAATACATTTCGTAAATTTCCCTAATTTCTATTAATTTTCATGAAATAAGTGAACCGAAATGAAATTTTGGCCAAAAACTACTAGAAAGTCCGCTAGCAATAGAATTGTCTAGCCAATTTGCTACGTTTTTCTATGAAATTTATTCAAACGTGTTACCTTCCGCATAATCATTCTCGCTCTCCTCATCCCCATCTATCGACGCATAATCATTCTCCGGTACCGGAATATCCTTGGGAGTGACTCCGATGATCTTAGGGTAAATCCCAGCGTCTTCCTCGTCCTCCGACAGGTAAATCGTCTCCATCACCTGAGGAGTGTGAACAGTCTCTTTCATGAGTTTCTTCATGTGATCGGGGGGCACTTGGGGTTCATTCATGTTGAACTTGCATCTGCAATCGCAGAATTTTCACAACTGAAAGGGACTCCACCGACGAAAGGGGCAAGGAGACGAGGAAGAGGAATTTCCGGTGAAAGATAAGGGAAAATGTGAGTAATGAGTTTCGGAGTGATTTGAATGGGGAAAAGGGGAATGGACCGTGCGTGAAACGGGTGCGCAGTGGACTCAATGGAAACATGTAGGAGAGCAAAACAGTCGGCTCCGAAACACTGTTTAATTGTTTAAATAACAAAATGTCAGTGCTTATTAGATTGAGCAGAAGAAATGGGTTCGCGGTGCCATCGAAATTGCAGTGCGTCGCGTATTCTCTGCCGTCTACTCCTTTGTCGATAGAGGAGGATGGGATGATCGGTAAATATAACCTCAAAATATTTCTACAAGTTTCACATTTATCTGTGCATTTATTTTATTCGCAATAGAACTCGAAATGACTCAAACTAAAACACATCAAATTCAATTAATAAAAAGGTGAAGCATAATCGCGAATATCTTCCGACCAAACGATACGATTTGGACGAATCAGGGCTCATTTTCAAGCCTGAAAAACAACCTTCAAAATGAAAGAAAATCCCTGAATTCCACTCTGCCGATGTCGAGCTATTGACGATTAAATAACGTCTGTTTTAGAGAGGATCATTAGAATGTCCCCTCTTCAATCGTTAATAACCCGAGATAGGCTGAGTGAAATTCAAACTTTGTTTCTTCATTTTGAAGGTATTTTTTCCGTTTTTAAAATGAGCCCTGACTCATTCAAGTCGTATCATTTGATCCCGAGGTATCAAGGCAAAAATGGGCCCTCTTTGCTTCACTACACCCCCATCGCTCTCTCCCATTCCATTTTCCCATTTATCTACTGAATTATTGATTAAAAAAAGATACAACAGTCCTGAGTGAATCGATCACTTCCCCAGGTGAATTTCGTGTTTTGAGATTTATTCCAAAGAAGAATCAAGAAAAAAGAAAAGTGATAGAAAGGCCAAAAGTGCCTCCACCACGTGCAGATCAGATGGCAACAGACCAGGACTGGCCCTCGGTCTGGCCTGGCCCCAAGACCTTCCACCCAGCCTCAGTGCCCCTCCCCGTTCGTCAAGGCTACCCGAAGAAGAACGATGCACCTCCTGGTAAATTCGGTAACACCGAGCTCATGAAAATCCCGAATTTCCTGCATCTCACACCTCCAGCCATCAAGAGACACTGCGAGGCCCTCAAGCAGTTCTGCACAGAGTGGCCAGCGGGCCTGGAGGATGACGAGAAGTGCGAGAAGCATTTTCCACTCGAAGTCATCACGTCAGACTACTGTTACTCGTCTCCCTCCATCAGAGATCCTCTGGCCAGAGTCGTCAGTTTGAGGGTGAAACTGTCGTCTCTGGAGCTGGATGAACATGCCAAGGATAAATTGTTGAGGCTCCTGGGGCCTCGGTACGACCCCAAGAGCGATATCATTTCGATTGTTGCTGACAGGTGCCCCACGAGAAAACAAAACCTCGAGTATGCTGATTACCTTCTCACTGCGGTTTATCATGAAGCCTGGGTGAGCCATTTTTTATTGTTCTATTCATTCATTCTGGACATTGGGACGGGGGACATTTATATTCGGGGTTTGCATTGCGTGAGAGGAAATAAAATGGCAGATTAAAGTATGAGAATAAATCAAGGCAATTTGACACTTATAATGAAACTTATAACAGTAGCAATTAACATTTGTCATTTAGCACAGATGACGTGGTTTTATAGTTTAACATGAAATTTTTCTCCAACATAAAATCATTCCAACAACCAGTCAGCGTAAGAAAAAAATATCCAGGAATAATTTTTTTCAGTTGAAAAAATCGCTCTCAACAAGGGAAAATCCTCTGAAATTTCCTCTTCCATTCACTTATCAACGAGATAATTTAATTCTGAACGCCACGCAACAAATTAATTAGTCAATTTTAACATTCACATCTGGATTTTACATGTCTGCAGCGCATGGAGCCCTGGGAGGCAGAGAAGCAACTCGTCGACATGGAGTATTACGACTGGGACAGGAACAAGAGTCGTGAAACACTGGTGACAATTTACTCGTGGCCAAACGAACCCCCAGAGGATCTCAACTACGACACAATCCCTCACGTCACCGAGTACAAAGTTGCGGTGGCAGATTTAATCAACACCGGGGAGGATCAGTTTTCCGTTAATAAGTACAGGGAGGCTGTTAAGAATTTATTACATCTGAAGAAGGGTGCTGTAGAGAATTAAATTTATTGCCACAACAATTTCAGTATTTCATTATCAACTCGAACTCAATGCGTTTCCGTTTATTTTTTTTTTTTTGTGACAGTTTTTTCGTCATCAGTGTTGATGTCGTTGTTTGAGGCCTCCTAAAATGAATAATTTTCTTGTGTTTATCACAGACATTTATTCATTCATTCGATTTTATTATGACGCCAATTGAGGATCAAATTTAACTTCACGAAATGTTCGTTTTCGATTAGTACATACGAATTCGTCTAGAGCACGCAGGATCAATTCAATAGGATCTGGAGGCTCATCCTCAATTGAGGAATCTCTGCTGCTTATGACTGCCGGGATGATAGATCTGGATCTATCAAATAGGGCTGCGAACGACTGCAGTAGAAATGCGAGGAAGGCCAGAGATGCTAGAATACTGATTGGATCGAATGCTCTGAAAAATAACAGAAAAAATTATTTGACGATTTTAATGAACCCTCGACGATTGTTCGAAAAATTCTTGTCTTCGTTCAATTTATCAATTCACCATTTTGAAAATAATAACAAAAAATTATTCATGGAGTTAAAGTACTTCATGATTGTTTAATAAAATCAGATGTTCAGTTCATCGGAGGAACAAATGAATGAAATTAATGAATTGTTTTTCTTAAAATTCTTTTCTTTATTCGATTTATCAATTAATCACCTTGAGAATAACAACAGAAAAGAATTATTCATAAAGTTGAAGTATTCCATGATTGTTTAATAAAATCAGATGTTCAGTTCATCAACCGAACAAATCAATGAAATGAATGAATTGGTTTTCTTCAAATTCTTCTCTTTTTTCAATTTTTGAATAAAACTAGATGTTTTGTTCTTCATTCGATTTATCAACTAATCATCTTGAAAAAATATGAAAATACTTGAAAATACTTGAAAATACTATGAAAATACTTCCTCTACTCACGGATAGAATGCAGGACTCGTCCCACCATAGTAGCTCCTCGCTTGAACCCCCGAACGTGATTCATAACGACTATCACTATTTTTAAATTCTTCAATGAGTCCCAAGGCTCCTGCAATGAGATTCCTCGAAGAATCCTCCAAATGATTGGATTCAATGTGCGCAGTTGTGACTGTAGCTGTGATAAAGCCCAGAACGAATACTTTCCGGAGCATCTCTCAATATCAAGCCGTCATTTGGCCCAATTTACATGACTAACTGACATTATGATCAAGACTGAGCATCACGGGGAGACCGCATCCCTATATAAATCGTAATTACGTCCACTTTTGCATTCCGAAGTGCTCCAGTTGCTGGAATGATGATTTTCGGGTAGTTTTATGTCATTATGTCATGCATATTGTCCTCAGAATTCCTCCACCGTTACGAATCTCATTAAAAAAATTGTAAACTCTTCGTAAGATTGCACTCGTGCAATTACTCATCCTGCAAACGCTTCGGGTTTCTCGAATAAAATAAAAAAAACATTTGTCGCAACGAGAAATAAAACAGAATGAAATCTCAAATTTTTCTATTTATTTTGAAAAAATTTTTAGGGCTTAAAAATGAGCATTTACTCGTTAAAATCTCGTTTCATTTCATTTTATTTCATGAAGACAAATTAAATCCACATAAAATTTAACCATGAAATTTTGAATGCATTCAGTTTAACCAGACTACTCGTGGCTTAAGTCATTTCTTTTATCGCATATTTTCCAGTCACCAGACTATCTTATCTGAATACCTTTAGGCAGTGGCACCAAGCTCTGTCTACGTGATAAATCCTCAGAATAAATTTATATCAGGAGTAATTCATTTCACACGAATCAAATTACTCTTTTCAATTATTTATCATAACGATTTTTTTATTTTTATTCTTCATTTTCATTAGTTTTTGTCCAGTTTTTTTATTACTATCGTTAATTTTATATTTTTCTTTTTCATTTGTCTATCCCTATTAATTTTCTAATCGCTAGTGCCGTCATTAGTGCATGAGACATCGGAATTTTCGAAATTCCGTCGTCCCCTCGGTGCCGAACGTTCGCCATCTATTGTCAGCCGGCCAGTGTCCGGCACTCCGACTGGTTTCAACACTCCCGCTGAATGCCACATCGCAATCAGCCACGAAGCCTAACGTTTGTCAGTGTAAAACTCCCCGGGGCCACGTGAGACCTGCGAGCCAGTATAACCCCAGAGAGATGTCCAGGAAGTACTCAAGATAAAGCTGTCATCGCCATGGAGAGAAGCAGAACGATAAGGTTATCAAGTACGTTTCCTAGAAGCCTCTGTGAGACCCATGAATAATGGACCGCCAGTGATAATCGAAGAGCAAATAAAATTGCCCACTAAAAAAAACTCTAAAATCGTAACACCAGTGATCAGTCAAGATGCAGGTGAACGACAATGTCTGGTGGCTGCAGGTCGGTTCAGCCCTGTTCTACGGATTATCGTCTGTCCTGATAACATTTGTAAACAAAACTGTACTGACGTCGTACAATTTTCCATCGTTTCAAGTTCTCGGCATTGGCCAGATGTTGGCGACAATAGTCGTCCTCTCGTTAGCTAAACAATTTCGTTACGTTGATTTTCCTAACCTCGATAGATCGACGGTGAGCAAAATATTTCCCCTGCCCCTGATATACATCGGGAACATGATATTTGGGCTTGGGGGGACCAAGCAGCTGAGTCTACCCATGTTCACAGCGTTGAGGAGGTTCTCGATACTCATGACTATGATCGCTGAGTACTACATTCTCGGGGTCAAACCGAAAACAGCTGTTCAGCTGTCAGTTTACACGATGATAGTGGGGGCTCTTCTTGCTGCCTCCGACGATCTCGCCTTCAATTTCGAGGGCTACGTGTTCATATTTCTGAATGATATGTTCACAGCTGCTAATGGGGTTTACACGAAGAAGAAGCTGGATGCCAAGGAGTTGGGGAAGTACGGGCTCATGTACTATAACTCGTTGTTTATGATTGTGCCGGCTGTTGCGGTCGCCTGGTGGACTGGACACATTGACTCGGCACTCAAGTACAAACACTGGGGGGATCTCGTGTTCCTGGGGCAGTTTGGCCTCTCCTGCTTCATGGGGTTCATTCTACTTTACAGTATTATGGTGTGCACACTTCATAATTCAGCCCTCACTACGACTATTATTGGGTGCTTGAAGAATATCAGTGTCACTTATCTGGGGATGATTGTCGGGGGTGATTATATATTCTCGTGGTGGAACTTTGTTGGACTCAATCTCAGTGTTTTGGGGAGTCTTATTTATACATGGGTCACGTTCAAGAGGAAAGAGAGTGGAGAACCGATGTATTCGCCTCTTGGGGGACCCACCAAAGTGGAAGTTATTTGATGATTGGTTTGGGGGCATTAGGGGGGCGTTTGCGGATTTTTGGGGGATTTTATGTGCCATTGGGGTTGAGCTTGGGAGGATCAGTTTTTAGTGGAAGACTGAGGGAATAATATTTGATAGAATTCTGGTGAAAATTATGCTGCTCTCTTGTGGGTTTTTTTAAAGTAGTTTTCGGTACAAGAGTCAATCGATGTTGATTGTATGAAGCTGATACTAACAGAATATTCGTGAGTGGAAAATTCAATTTAGGGGGTATTTAAGTGTAGGAGAGTCAAATAATCATGTGTACAAATGTTTTTCAAGTGCGAAAGGGTTTGTACGTTAGAGGAGGACTTTTTTAAAAATATTCATAACTCAAAAACAGATTTATCAATTGAGCTCAGTGTAAAAACATCACCACGAGAAATCATTGTTTTTCAATTGAAGAAGAAAATTATTCCATTTCATAAACAATTCAACACGTCATGAATATTTCAAAAAAAATCAAACGTGTTCCTTCTACCCTACCCTCCCCTACTTAAAAATATTTGTACACCCCTAGATTCCCCTAAGACAAATCTTCTACTGTCGAATCTTTCGCTAGTTTCAGCTTCATGTTAATTTTTTTATTGTAAGTCTCGAGATTAATTTTTGAAGAATTTGTCCTGTTGAATTCTGTTGATTTTTCTTCACCAATTGGTAATGTTGCGTAATTTTCAATAGTCTTCAGCGAAAATAATTAGGATTTTTTGATAGAATTCTAAGATATGTTCGGTATAATATTCTGCGGCTTTGGGAGAAACGCTTTTGGTCTTTCACTTAAATGTTATTGGTATTCTGTTGAAATTGAATTACAAATCTAGGAGAATTGTACTCGATTGCTATTGAAAATTGTATAATTTTCCGAGGCGATTTTTTAACACTTATTTCGTAGAATACAGTAAATATTCATGTTTCTAGACAATTTATTCTGTTAGGATTTTGTCCATAGAAGTCCGTCGGCATAAATTATTCTATTTTCTCCATTTTGTGATGAGAAATGAAAGAAAAATATACCAAAAAGCACTTGGAAAATTAACGCCCAAAGATTTCTACTGAAAAATCAAAATCTGTCGACCTCGACTGAAAAAAAACTAGATTTTCCAACGCAATTTCAATAGAACGTGTAGTATTTCCATGAAATTTTTAAATACTTGTGCATTTAAGATTCTGTTCATAGTAGAATAATAATGTCCCAACGTGACCACAATTCAATTAAAAAGAATAAACCTGAATATATTGTAAAAAGTGTAGGATAGCAGAAAGAAAAATGTTTTATTCGCTCTGTGGTACGTTAAAAAGAACACGTACGTTGGGACCACTCCTCATTTTCTTCCACTTTTTCGTACGATACCAAAGCAAAAGTATATGTAAAGGAAAATGTGTACAGATAGTTTAATCATTGTAAAGAAAGATTAATAAACATTATGAATTTCACCAGAATTCTCCTGATTTTTACCACCTCAATAATTTTTTCAGAGGTTCTTCTGGGAAGAAGACTGCGCTCCACGTACGGTGGTGAAGCATTCATTGATGACTTCACCAGAAATCACGTGAGACTGACCAATCTCCAACGTGCCATTCTCGCGTGTGGCTCAGCAGCTGTGTCTCTCGCTGATCCTTTTCGTGCGGATATGATCGCTTGCCTCGGCGAGACAACCGGCAAATTTGCTTTACTCCACTGTTACGATAAAATGAAATCCACGGATGAGGGAATGAGGATATTAAATGAAAAACCGAGGATCAGCACCAGCACGCTCGACATGAAGTGGCTGGAGGAATTGCCCGAGGGGACGTTGGGAAAAACTTACCACAATTTTTTAAAAGTTAATGTAAGGAACATGAACTTCAATTAAGTGAAACTTTCTCGTAAGAGATCTTTGTTTCCCGCGATTTTTTGTCCCTTCACTTTGATGCTTTGAAGATACTTTGTGACGCATAAAACCTTGACTGGGCAGTTGACAGACATTTGACAATGATTTTATTATTAAAACTTTGCAGGTCTGAAGTTGAATCGTTAGAAAACATTTTAAATAGCCGAAAAAATTAGAAAGTTTACTTTCAGAGGAAGATAGATGAAATAATTGATTGATTGAATTAATTAATGAAATAATTGGAAGTGAGATGGAAATTTCACAACTTGATTAAATCTCGAAAAACAAAATGACACGAAATTTCCATTTTTCCCTGAATTTCCCTGATTTCTGTGAATTTCCAGGGAACAATTGAACTGAAAAATCAAGTATTTTATTGATGTTCAGATCATTTAAACAGAAAATCAATGGAATATTTCATTTTTCACCAAGATTTCCCGAAATTTCCGCATAAATTGATACGAAAATTGTCGCTATTGCACAAAATGAATAAAACAAAAAAGTTTTATTTTAGAACGTAACTCCAGACTCCCGCGATCACGTAAAATTCGTGAACGAAATTGAATTGGCATACGTGATGCAGCGTTACCGCGAGGTGCACGACATATTTCATGCGGTTCTGCTCATGCCAACAACAATGCTAGGTGAAGTGACAGTCAAGTGGGTCGAGGCACTGCAGACACGTTTGCCAATGTGCATCGGTGGTGCTGTCTTCGGTGCTGTGCGCCTGAGACCGAGGTAAAATACCACCTTTCAATGAATTCCTCCGTCAATTGCGTCATTGTAATCAAACAAACGTCATCCAACTTTCCTATTCCCACAGACAGAGGCAACTCTACACAAAGTACCACTTGCCGTGGGCCATAAACACCGGTAAGAGTGCTGGATTTTTACTATCAATTTACTTCGAGGAACGATGGGAGCAACGACTCGATGATTTTCACAGAGAGATGAACATCCAACCACTGGCCCAACTCGCTCATAAATAAACTCATCCGTTCCTTTAGTTTGCTCAATTAGTACACAGTATAACAATTTTTTTTTATTGATTGTAACACTGGAAATATTAAGAATATAATTTTCAATGGAGTTACGATATAATCCATATTACAAAATGTGTGTTTATTTTTCTTGTTGTGTATTATCCTCATTTTTCTCGTTTGTAGTACGGTAAATATATATGTTTTATATATAATTTTATACGTATTCCTACGGGTAATTTCATAAAATCTATAGACTACATTGGAAAAATTGCGGTCTATGGTGGGTTTTCAGTGCATTTTCAAACATTCCATTTCTCTTCATGTGAATTTAAACTCAGGATCGAATACTGTTGGACTCATTAATTATGTACAAACTACAAATAAACGGGTCTTTCCACTTTTTTTGGATATTTTTTCATCATTTTTTTTTCAGTTATAACAAAGCAAATACTGCGATAACAAACAACCTCACTTGAATAGATTTTTTTAAGTGCTAAAATTGAGTGATATTTCGTTTTTTTAATTCTTCATTTTATTTTTTTTATCGATACAACTCGCCCCCAAAAATTGATTGTCGTTTAATTGTCATTCCGGTAAATTATCATCATTACCGTAAAAACTAAATTGACGATATTAATAATGTGACATCAAGTTTATTCACATTTTTCGTCGAAAAATTGTGATTTTCGTTTAATTGATTATTCCTCCCAAGTGTCACACGTCAAGATTTCAGGAAATAAATTATAATCTAACATTTCACATGCATTCATATCACAATCTGATGATTGCATTATTCTTATCAGCGGAGCATGTCCTCAATTCTCACTTACAAGTTTATTCAACAACAGCTGATTGTTTTATTCAGGTAACACAAACGTACATTGGTTCAACTATTGTTGGGAAACTATCGAGCTGAGCTCGTCACTTCTGGCCATTAAAACTTATCGATTGATATCGATAAAAGCGTGTGGATAATGTACTCGAACAATTTACAAGAAAGTTTCCACTTCTATTTCATATACATAATGCCTTAAAATATGACTGCTCTGTTATTTATTTTCTTAAACTCCTATGTCATTAGTTCTTTATCTTAAAATGATATTCATTTCTTGAAAATGTCATGACACGCACGAGAAAAATTCCACGGAAAAATCTAGCGGATTGAATAGAAAATTCTGTTCCGCAGATTTACAACTTTTTTTTTAATAGGAAATGTCCAATGGAAAATCAGTAGAATTTCATTTTTCTTTACAACTTCTGTTCAGATATTTCTATAGGAATCTCTCGACCTGAATTTTCTCATTCTTTTCTACTCTATTTTTCTCCACTTTTCGTTGAAAACAAAATCCAACAAAATCCAACAAAAAAACCGAAAATTGGAGCCGAAGAATTTCTATAGAAAAATCATATTCTATCGATTTTTTCTGTAGAATATTTTTCATTGAACACTTCTATTAAAAATAAAACACGCAGATAAGCTGCGGAACTGATAAAAATTTCGACGGAAATCTAATAGAATTTTCTACCGAATTGTCTTGATTATTCCATGATATTTCATCCGTGAAATGCGTCAATAGCTTATTACGATAAAGATTAACTACCGATATGTGGACGCAACCTGAAGGTCAACTCATTCATTCTCACTTCGTCAAATAAAGCAAGAGCTTAATCATTAATTCGTCGTTGATGATCGCAATCTTACAACTTATCCTCTTTAATTCTATGATATCGACTGTTTCTAGGATGCCTCTAGTAGGAAATGCACAGAGATACAGCGCAGATAATTCTTATTTTTTTACGATTTTCTGCACATTTTTATGGATTTGAAACTAGGAATAGATTTGTCAGCAGAAGATTTGCCTCAGGGGAATCTAGGGCCGTACAAGTACTTTTGGGAAAAAACTGAGGAATATTCCGTCAGTTTCGGCTTCTTTTAGGTGAGTAGAAATATTTTTAAGACAGCAGTAAACTCGTTTGCACTTGAAAAAAATTTCTTCACGTAATTGTTTCACCCTTGAACCCCCAAAAATCCCCTGAATTGAAATTTCCACCGACGAATATTCCGCCTATTTCAGCTTCACACATTTTTTCTCTTGAAACTCGAAGAAAATGTAGCTTGACACCGATTATAAAAACTCTTATGTACCTTACAATGATATATCTCCATTTGTGATTAAAATTAGGGGTATTATACTTAGAAGATTGAAGATAAACCTAGTTGAGCATAAGTTAGTTGGCCAGAGCACTCCTCGGGCGTAACCATTAATTATCGTATCATTGATCGGAGGAGAATGCATCATAGCTGATTGTGTTTTCATTATTTGGTCCTTGCACACGTGTTGAAACGATGATTTCAGGATTATTTTTTCGTCATTCACAATGTTCAATCGAGGTTTATGCGTTTGAGAAACATATAAATGTCCTTGAATGTGGGTCTCGACTCGGCGTGCTTGTTCCAACACTTTGTCATCATTCTGTAGAGTTCTCGGGGGCATGACGACGGTTGGCCCAGTATGCGTGGTTTTTCTGATGTACCAGAGTGATAGCACTTACCACAATTTTCCAATACCTGCTCCGATGTCATGTCTGAGTAGGGTAGATCCTCGCAGTAGGTCAATATTTCCCATACTGTCGTTGCGTAACTCCAGATGTCGGCTTGACAACTTCGTTTACCCTGGTGGAAAATAATTCTGAATGAAATGTTGACTTTATAACCGGCAAGTGTTCTTGATACATATTAAGTCTTGATGGAATGAAAATAGTGGAATCCTTAGAAAAACAAATGAAATTTACTTATTCTGTGCTACAAATTCATTGGATTTTACTGAGATAGACATGTTGAAGAAACAATATTATTCATTTTTTAATAGTTGATTGCAGCCGTTTGAAAGAATCAGTTTCTGTGAAATTTTTACTCGAAATATTGGAATTCATCTAAAAATCAGGGGTTATTTTAAAAAATTCTCAAGTATTAATTTGTTAATTATTATCGGATACACTGAGAGAAAAATTTCCTGATATGTAGAGCATATTTACTTGAGAGGGGTGAATTATTTTCAATGGCTTAAGGACATTCAAGTGTCTTTTACAGTTTCATACAATCACACTATAGATTCAACCATTTTCAATGATCAATTCGTCAATTAAATTACGGGAGATAAATTTGAAATAAAAATAACATTAGAAAAGAATTATTATTTCTTCAAACATTGAAATTGTAAAATCATTCTTTGTAAATTATTCACAGAAAATGCTCGTAATTTTCAAAAATTGCAATTTTTAAATTATTTATTAAAAAACATGTTTTCCAATGGTTCAATATTGAGATGCAATTGAACAATAAACACTTAAACAATACAATCAATGAACAATGAAGGAAGAAAAATTATTCGTCTCAACTAAATATGTTTGATATATTAAAATTTTTTGTTCTCAGTGTAGAAAACTCGTCTAAACTTTCCTCTGTCATTTCCGAGTGTTCACCGAATTCCATTAACAACGAATGGACTACATGAAAATATTAGCAACTCATATTTACCAGCAAAACAGCTTCCCAAGCCATCCATCGTAGCGGTATCTTAGCATAACACTCATTAACGTAATATTCACCGTCGTATTTACTGCTGTACATAGCATGATCCGACACTTTAATCGATAAATTCTTGGTAATTACACAGTTTCGAGCTGCCAAGTCACAATGAGCAATGTTCAAACTCTCGAGGTACTTCATTCCAGTGGCAATTTGAGTGATAAACTTCATTAATCGACTGTAACTGTTGTTCAAAAGCCCAAATACTCGTTTTTATCGCTTTGAAAATTCAATACAACTACCATTTATAGTACGAAATGCTGTTTACTCACCTCAATGGGGCTTCGTTGTTTGACTTCTCCTGATTACGAATGTAATACGGCAAATCTCCATGCTCACCATATTCAAATACCGCACCAAACGGCTCTTCCTCCACAAGTGCCACAATCCTTGCAATATTAGGATCACGAATTTGAGCCAAAATGCACATATCCCTCATAAAATCCTTTCTGCAATTTGTAATAATGGAATAAATTACCCGAAATCACCTCCCCCCCGCGTTTTTACCTCTAAAATAAACCACATGTAATTCAAATGAAGGGAGGGATTATTTACTTCAGTGAATCCGTAACTCCTCGCCACAGTGACCTCACAATAACCAACTGTTTGTTCTTCATAGTTCCTGAATCCAAACTGTGAATTCCCTTTGCCTCGCACAAGTGAACAAATCCAAAACTTCCCTCACCAATTTTATCGCAAATTCTCAATCTGTGCCTCGATATGTGATGAATCTCCTGTACCTCAACGTTATGACGTTCCTCGATAAAATACGAAGTAAATAAACTGGAACCAGTGTGCTGTTCCCGTCTCTTTATCTGCCGAAAACCAAAACTTTTTTAATAAAACGCCCCAGGGGGCAACTCTTCCACCCATCGTATTACCCCACCACGAGTGACGAAAAATCGAATAAAAAAAAGTCAGCTGGAAGAAATAAGAAGCTAGAGGCAATGGTACACCATGAACTTTCATAAACAAAATCAATTTCCTTTTTACCGTGAATTCACTAGATTAAAAAAATTTCATTCCACGGAAATGAGGGAGTAGACCTGAGGTATGAACTTCCCGGATGAAAAACCGAACCGTTTCACCTATTGAAGGATGATTTTTTAAATTAAAAACGAATAAACTGAGAATGGGATTTAGTCACCCGCCTATTGCCCCATCACGAGTGACGAAAAATCGAATGAAAAAAATGTTTCAGCTGAATGAAAAATTTAGCTGAATGAAATAAGAAGCTAGAAGCAGTAGTGTACCATGAATTTTAGTAAACAGAGAATCAATTTCCTTTTTACCATTAGTTCACAAGATGAAAAAAAATTAATCCCACGAAAATGTGGGAATAAACCTGTAGTGTAACCTTTGCAGATAAAAAACCAAACCATTTCGCCCATTGAATGATGAATTTTTGAATTGAAAACAAATAAACTGGGAATTGGGTCTACACTCGTGCAGATTGGGAAAATATCCAGTGCAATCGGGCACTTGCGAGCTCCATTACCCCAATATCCACTTTCCATCGAGGGAAAAAAAACGGAACAAAAGCCCCGCTGAAACCCAAAACCCTTCGATATCTCAGAGAGTCACGAGGGAAAAAGCTCCTTTGTACTATTCTGAATCGAAATGTTTTTCCACCGCAGTAAAAACCGAAACGCTTGCTCACGAGCTTTTCCCGACCCCTTCCACTCATGAAGCTGAAACCAGCAAGAGATTTGCCAGTGGAAGTTTCGATTTAGGCGAATCTCGGGGTGTACTAGTATTTTTAAGTCATGTGCAAACTCGTTCGCACTTGAAAAAAGTTTGCTCGTATGATCGTTTGAACTCTAAGGGCACCACCGGAAGACAGCTTTTTTGTTTTGTGAGGAAAGAAATTAAAACGTCATTTTTTGGCATGATTTTTCCGCGAGAATCCGATTCTGTAGGCGGAAATTGCCTCCGACCGCTTAAAATTGAAGTTTTCAATTTTTTGTAACCGGAATTTTTAAGTTGCATTTTCGGTTGCAATAGATTTAAATTCAACTTAATTATTTGGGTTCTTGGAATTTTTATTCTCGAAATTACTGCAAGTGAACAATCTGAAAATTTTCATTCCTCTGAAGCCTCTTTCTTGCAAAAAAACTCCAAACCTACTTTTCCTCAATTTTTACACCCAAGTCGAAGTAGTACCCCCATCCCCACGACAGACGAAGCCCCCAGCGCCGTCAAAATATCATTGCGATCTCCCCTAAACCCCTCAAAAATCCCCTAAATTGAATTTTCCGCTGTCAAATATTCCGCCGTTTGAGCTTTCCCCTTCCCATACATCTCCCGTCTTTTCATTTCCCAAATATCACGAATACTACGAGAAACAGTTATTCGAACTCACCGTGAGAATGTCAGTGGCGGCATAATACCCCTCATAAACCTTGCTCTTCGAGGAATGTCCATGCGAGTATTTCGATTTATGAGTGTAGAGTGTCTGGGGTGTTCTCTCGGCATGTTGATCCTTCTCCTGTTCCATATGCAGTGCCACTGTTTCATTGTTAAATTCAGTGACATCAGCATAATCCGTCTTGCAGCCGGAGAAGCGTTCGTCAGGAAAAAGTAGTTTGTAAGTTTTTTCAGCGTAGACACTGCAGTGCTCGTACTCGTTGAGATCTCGTTGTCCAGGTGTCTGGTGGCCCTCGATGACCTCGCGAGTGATGGTAGCAGCATCGTAACTCGATACTGAGCCCGATCGGCCTTTGGATGCCTTCAGACTGCCGGCAAAACCAGCTAAACGGCTCGATTGGCTGCCGTTGACGACAATCGGCGTCGGCAGCTTCATGTCCTTCACATTTATCGTTATTCCTGGGGCTGATGTGCCACACAGCAACGCCGTGTGCTTCTGAAGTAGGGCCACCTTATTCCGACCGCGCAGCTTCATCAGGAGGACCATGCACGTTAGCAACAGGGCTAGCACCGTCAGGGCACCACTCACCAGGCCAATGTACGTCTGCGACCACTGGGGACTCACCGGAAATGCATCTGGCGTGATATTAGCATTTATCTCGGGATCCGTGTAATTCATGTCTGGACTCTGCTGGTAATTACCGTCGTATATGAGGGACTCGTTTTTACGATCGTAATTCGAAGACTCGAGGGACTCGTCTTGGCTTTCCACGCTCGTGTTCGATTCCAATACTGAAACTTGAGGGGTTTTGCGTTTAGCGATGAGGTTCAGGGGTTGTGGGGGATGTTTGCAGCTGGAGGAGACCGTGGCTAATGAAATTCTGCTCTCGTGGTTTGTTTTTTCGATAATTCAAAGGTGGAATTCCGATTTTTCAGGGATTTTTTTGTGTGCGGTGGGGAAATTGTGCGGGGAATATTAGATACGTATTTTTATTCCCCTGAATTATGAGAATATGATTTATGAATTGAAAATATGTTTCTTCAATTTTCTGCAATTCTTTTTTTTATTTTAGTTGAAAAATATAAAATTTTGATGTTATTTGAAATGATAAAAGTGGAATGTTTAAGGTAATTTTGTCTTTCGTTGAGAATATGTTCCTTTAATTCTCTGGAACTCGATTTTTTCTTCTTTTTAAAAAATGAAAAAATGAAAAAACGTGTCCAATATTTTTATGATTGGACGAATATCCAGACATTTAAAATGAGGAAAACGAATGTTTAATGAATTTTTATTCCCCTCGGTATGATTATCCGTTCGATTATATTTCAGCTAATTAAAAAGTTGAATTGAATCGTTAAAAATATTTCAATAATTTGAAAGTTGTTGGAGAATACACGTATACCCGATGGTCGAATCAAAGAGAAAATTTAATGACGTCAAATCTTCCAATAATTAGAATAAAAGGAATGCTTTGATGTTTTTTCTAAAACTTGGTGGAATGTTTTTTTTTGAATTAATGACTTACTGCTGGTGAATGTAACTTCACTGAGTAGAAGCCACTTTGAGCGTGGCTCCATCTCTAATTTAACGAACTTTGATGTCCTCGAGCGCAGTGGCACAGATACCGGAATGATTCCGGGTGAATAAACGGATCTCTCCTCCACATCCATATCGATCGTCGGTGGTTCGTACACATCGCCGTCCTCCGAGAACGATATGCGAATGAATTTTGGCACTTCGATGCCGCGGACTGGTGCATTGGCAGCATAAATCGTGCAGTTTTCGAATTGACGGATTTCCGTGAACTCGAAGACGATTGTTATGGGGTGGAGATTTGTCCAGCCGACCCAGTGGGCCAGGTTTGATGAGCTGTGAGGATCCTCCCCCAGGTTTCCGTCTACTAATTGTCCCATTCCGTCGATCAGATAATCTCCATTAATGTCTAATTTTCCATCGTACGAATTGTCGTCTACGTTTGCACCCCCAGGACCTGACGTCGCGGGTCTCGACGCCTTGTAAACTCTCACTCGTTCTGAAGGAATCGGAGAAAATGGAAAAAAACATTAACGAAAACAATTTCTTTCGATAACGATATCAATTTTAATTGAAATTCTGTCTTCTTTAATTCAGTTTCACAGCTACAAAATCCCTTTTGACATTTGCAATAAACATGATAAAACAGTCAAAAGGACTTCTAATGTTCAAAAATAATTTGTAATATTTTCAAATCATTTTATTAGGAATTCAAATTTCCTCTGTTTGATTTTTTTATTAAGAGGATAAAAAAAAGTGGAACAAACTATAAAATAGTTTCTATCGACCAGTTTCTACAGGAGAAAATCGAAAGAATCGGTTAAACCCCAATAGAATTTTCAACAGAAGTTCAATCGGTTTTTTGAAGAATTTAATTTCGAATTCTCGATCGAACTTCCTAGATTTTCCCATGACCTTTTCTCGTCCCTGGAATCACAGAATTTCCAAAAAACATTGGTAGACGAAAGTCCCTGATTTCCCCGTCGCGTTGGCCCCCGCCTTCTGACCAAATCGCCCGGAGCCAAAGGGTCAGATTTTCGGTTTTTCGAGGGGGAAAATCGACTTTCAAAAATCGAACTTTTTAGCCGGGAGAACTTTGATTCCAACTATTTAAGCGACGAGCTATTCAGAACTCTCAAAAGTATGTGGAAAAAGTGAAAACTGAAAAAGTTTTTTTTTCAGATTTTCAAAGGGTCAGATTTTCCGTTTTTCCAGGGGGAAAGTTGATTTTCGCGAGAAGCGAATTTTTTAGCCGGGTGAACGTTGATTCCAACTATTTAAGCGACGGGCTATTCAGAACTAGCAAAAGTATGTGGAAAAAGTGAAAACTGAGAAACCGTTTTTTTGGCCCCAGCCAAAGGGTCAGATTTTCCGTTTTTCCAAGGGGAAAGTTGATTTTCGCGAGAAGCGAATTTTTTAGCCGGGTGAACGTTGATTCCAACTATTTAAGCGCCGGGCTTGTCAGAACTGTCGAAAGTATGTGGAAAAAGTGAAAACTGAGAAACCGTTTTTTTGGCCCCAGCCAAAGGGTCAGATTTTCCGTTTTTCCAAGGGGAAAGTTGATTTTCGCGAGAAGCGAATTTTTTAGCCGGGTGAACGTTGATTCCAACTATTTAAGCGCCGGGCTTGTCAGAACTGTCGAAAGTATGTGGAAAAAGTGAAAACTGAGAAACCGTTTTTTTGGCCCCAGCCAAAGGGTCAGATTTTCCGTTTTTCCAAGGGGAAAGTTGATTTTCGCGAGAAGCGAATTTTTTAGCCGGGTGAACGTTGATTCCAACTATTTAAGCGACGGGCTATTCAGAACTATCAAAAGTATGTGGAAAAAGTGAAAACTGAAAAAAAAATGATTCACCGGGGGCGACAGGGTCAGATTTTCGGTTTTTACTTGGAACAATGGTCAGATTTGTTAACACTTCCATTTTTTATTTGGATAATGCATGCAAGCGGAGGGACAAGAGTGGCTAGAATAGATTCTGCAACCTTCTCCCCTTGTTGGGTAAAAATGTCAAGCCTCCACATACATGCATCTCCCCTCCACCCTCTCGTGAAATGTCGATTTTCGAGATTAAAAAAAAACAATAATTGCATTTTTTATTTCAATAACGCATGAGTAAACAGGGATATGAACGCAGATTTATTATAGGCCCATAGAATTACGGGGACCGGCGAGGATTTGGAAAGTCTGAATACAAGTCCTGCTTACACCTAACGAGTGCTGAAATGGGACATAACCGGAGGTAGAAAGGTCTCGGAAGCACTTGGGAAGAGGCTTCCCAAGACCTATCCAGTTCTGACCGGAAAGACCTAAGTAGAACTTGTCAGGTCCAAGTATTCGACTCGGGAATAACGACACCAATTTCTTCAGCCATTGAAAACAAAAAAGCCGAAGGGCGAGGAGTCGGAGTTCCCCACTGGAGTAATTAATGTTTATTTCGTAATACTTACGTTCCCAAACACAACCATAAATCTCCACCCTCATGCACACAGTTCTCGGATGCTGGCTCCAGGGTACGAATCTCACCCTGCTAGCCACAAATGGCAGCTCGAGCCTCTGCCTCTCAACCAGGTACGTATTGGTGTTGCCACGGAGTATGGACTCGCCAGCCAGTGTCGTATACGAGTGCCACTTGGACTCCCTGAAGTACTCCAAGTAGAATGTCTCAGCGTACTCTTGGCCCTGCCCATTGCCAAATCTCCCCTGCGTCTCGGTCCAGGTTATCAGGTGATCGCGGGTCAGGTCTATCTCGAGGAATTCACGAATTCCAGAGCTGATCTGGGCCTTTGGACACCAGGCACCGCCGTTTTTCTCCTGTCGTATTCTTTACGAGAAATTTCAGGAATTAGTGAGGATTATTTCGTCGAATTTTACGAATTCGTTATGAAGCTGAAACTAACAGAATATTCGTCAGCGGAAAATTCAATTTACGAGAGTCAAATAATCATATGTACGAATCAGTTGGTGCTTACCTCTACTATAGTGAAAGGATATAGCCAAAACGATCAGAAGAAAATGTGCAAATCAGTAGCAAAGTGGCAAAACGGTACAAGTCAATTTTTACTATTGACCAGTTTTCAATGAATATCTCGAAATCTAAGGGAGATAGCAAGATTTTTGTTATAACCTTTTTTGTAGAGCCAATTGAGATCTACAACAAATGTGATCACGAAAATTTTGCTATCTCTCTTAGATTCAGAAATATTCCACTAAAACGCAACTGGGAGATAAGTCGACTTAAACCGTTTTACCACTTCGCTACTGAAATGATTTTTAAGTGCGAAAGAGTTTGTATATTACTTTTAAAAAATTGTACACCCCTAGATTCGACTAAGACAAATCTTCTGCGGTCGAATATTTCGCTAGTTTCAGATTCATAAATTCGTTTTGGCACAGGAGTTTTTGAGACTCAGGAGAGAACGTTTTTCAGAGGGCACTAGGGCAAAACACTTTGTTTTTTATTTTCTACTGTAATTGTGTTTTTAATGCTTCGAGAATGTCCAAAGACACACAGAGAAATGGTTTATTTCAATTAAGTAAATGCCTCCATTGGAATCAATCGTATTAAACTTTTTGTTTAAACTTGAACTTGATTAATATTTGCGTTTTTATTCACATCAAATCAATAGTTTTTGAAACATAAAAAAATGTTTTCTTAATTTAACTGTAATTTTCAGAAATTTGACCCCAGTTTTCCAAGATTTTTAGGAATAACACTGAAATTTAGGGACAAAATGCATAAGATTGAGGTTTATATAACTGAAAATTAGTGGCAAAATCACTTGATTTCAGAATTCACTCGTTAAATCTTAGAATTCTGCGGATTATTAAGAACTAAAACTTGTTCATCTCTGTCAATTACGACGAATTATTTATAAACATGTAATAATCTCTTACTTTGATCTAATAAATTGTTTAAAGCAGTTTCATTAAATAAATTAATGAGTATTACTCTCAAACTTAATGCATTAGTGAAACGAATAAAATAACTTCGAATGAAGTTTCCTTGATGAATTACTCGCTATATATAATTAAAACTGTTTCATTAAAATAAATTCATGAGTATGACTCTCAAACTTGAAATATCGGTGAAACGGGCAGAAAAATTTCGACTGAATTTTCCTTGATTCAAATGCATCATTTCTCCGAGTGATTTTTACCTCAAATACTGTAATTTTCACTCGAATTTAGAAGTGCATATTGATAGACACGTCTCTCAGCAGAGATATCCTTAATTGGAGGAAATACTCCTCTCCGGTACATCAAATAATGAAATATTCAGTGCCACTGGACTCGTTGAAGCAACGCCAAACTCCACATTAACTCCATATAAATATTTATCATCCCCTGAAGTCCGATTTAAACGATTTGGTGTGTTCTCACATCGACACTCCCGCGGAATGAGGCAATACTGCTCACTTTGTTGCAAAAACTCAATGGAAATTCTCCACTCTTTAGAAATATTTCATATTTAAATTGTAAATATCTTTTTGCAGATAAGTGAACTCCCGGGGGAACGTATTAAACGTAATTTATTCCGTTTGATGGCATAAAAATTCTCCACCCAAACTTTTCCCTCCGCCGTATCTAAAAAGCCGGTATAAAAAATCACTCTGAAAATAGTGAAATGTTGAATGTCCCTTTGTCCACTCGTTTCAATGTAATTTCAAACAATGAAAAAAAAAGTCAATGTTTTTTTAAGGGGAAAACGAACCTCGTGAAAACCCCAAACCAAACAACTTCTCTCATCTCCTCGCACTCCACTTAATTCCACACTCGTACCCCTGAAAAACATTAATTAACACTCACCTAGCATTCTGCGGTCCGACAGATTTAGTTTCATAACTGGACGATGCTGAAATAGCATCATCCGGTATCTTCCCCTCCTCCATACCAAGTGGAATTGTGCATTGAGCTGAAAAAGAAGCGGTGAGAGCAAAAAACAAATAGAGAAATAATTGAATATATTTGTTTAATTTTTCAGGGCGAAACAATCCGGGAAACGAAAATGAAACAATCGACAAAATTCGAGTTTTTTTAATGGATTAATTGCTTTTTTTTCATTCTCATCAGCATTTCGTTCAAAACATTTAAAATGGATAATATTTAAAAAATGTGATATTTTTAAAATCTGAAATTTTTATAAAAAATCATTAAACAATGACGAATATTTTTGTGTGAGTTAAAGTCACTGTTAATTATCAAATTATCTTAGGAATGAATGAATTTTCAAAAGAATTACGAAACAATCCGTAAAACGAAAATGAAACAATCGACAAAATTCTATTTTTTTTACTGAATTAATGACATTATTTTTGTTTCATTCTCATAGGTATCTCGCCTAATATCAGAGTTATCGAATTGCTTTCCGATACATGAAATGAACATGAAAACCTTTAAAATGTGTAATATCTCAAAACTCAATATTTTTAATCTCAAATTTCCATTAAAAAATCATGAAACAATGACGAATATTTGTCTGTGAATTAACATCACTGTTAATTATGGTATTATCTCAAGAATCCATTAATTTCCAAAAAAAATCAGGAGACGAAAGAGTCTAGTCCTGATTTTAAAAAATCCTAGTCATTTTTCCCCGAATGAATTCTTTTGATTCTTAAAAATTGTAATCAATATTTCGTTCGACAGATTTTGTTTCATAACTGGACAACGCTAAAGTATCATCATCCGTTACCTTCCCCTCATCCCAAGTGGACTACCGCATTGAGCCGAAAAAAAAGCCGCGAGGGTAAAACCCAAATAAAGAAATAATGGAATAAATTTGTTTAACTTTCCACGACGAAACAATCCGTAAAACGAAAATGAAACAATCGAGAACTCGTCAGCCCCGCCAAATGTTTAATAATGAATACGTCGACGGACGTGATGTTGGTGGGTGGCTGGGAGTTATGAGTGAGTACAAGAAGCAAGAGGGATAGGAGTTGGAAAAGCCCTCTCTCGTTTTCCCCGACGGTTACTCCCTCGGGCATGCAGTTATCCCCCAGAAATACCCGCACCACCCACGCGAATACGTATGTGTGTATGCATCCATGTGGGTTAACATTGGAGAGAGGCAAAGCAAATTTCCGGTGCGACGCGCTCTCTCCCAACGTCGTGGATTATTCATACTAACCGGAAGCATTCTTAATCTGCTCCTCCGACGTGCAGCTGGAGAAACACCAGTACAGTGCCAATGTGGCAGTGACAATTTTCACTGTTGTTGTCGTGTTACACATTATATGTCCAGCCACTCAACTGTTGTCCCTCTTTAATTAGTTTTTGGGAGTTATTGAAATATTAACATCCGGATTGTGGCGAATCATTGCGCCCACCAACTCTCCTGTCATCGCATTTTAAACTGCAACAGAAATGTTTCATAGGTTGGTAGATTTTATTCAGCTGCAGAGGGGGGACAATTTCATTATCATTTTTGTGTGATTGTGAGCGGTTTTTTAAATTTTTGACCTTTGTAAATTATGTGGAATATCGCTTTTTTTATGGGATAAAATATTGAGTTGCCGCCCTAAAGGATATTTTCAGGGTGATCGAAACGCACCAACACAATTTGATCTTTGTTATGCAAAATAATATTGCTAAATAATATTCATCAAGCGGTCTATAATTGTTAGTCCTTGAATAAATGGAAAATATTATCTCACGTTCAATTGAAAAATTGTTGAGATCATCAATAGTCTGATAATTTCACGACAAATTTCAATCAAAAATCTTTACAATATCTAAGAAATAATATAGATGAAATTTAAATACATTTTCTCGCTGAAAAATTTGTTATTTTTAAATAAATTCACTGATAATTTGAAATTGAATTAAATGTCATGTAGGAAAAAATGAAAATCATGGCAAATCAAATAACTATTGCCTTAATCTCCGAAATTAATCCAAAAATTCCAATTATTAATGAAATTTCCACTATTTTACCCATAAAAAAACTCAATTTTCTTAAATTATCGCCATAAAACAGACATTCATGGACCCTAAAAGCATCTAAGTTGCAACAGTTAAGACATGAAAAAATCCTATTATGCCCCATTAATTAACAAAACACGCGAAAAATTCCCTGCGGCGAATAAAAAATTCTCCATTCATACACAGAGAAAAATAGTCTTTGGAAATCACCAACGATTTGTTAAAAAAATGAATAAAAACCCCTGATCCAGAAAATAACTCGACTTTTGCCGTCGAATTTTGTGAGAAATTCCCCTGGAATTGACTCACAATCTTTCCACTCTCAACCTAGAATTATTGTTCCACTGTGATTGGCAGCAATTGCTCATGTGATCCATTTTCCTTTCCCGAGGTTTTATAGTCCTAGGTGGTACAGGCACTGGAAATTTACTTCTCCCATTTCTTGAAAAATTGCGTTGTCGTGCTTTATAATCCCGTTGCCGTGCATAAAGCCGGTTTTACTCCCCTTTAAAACGTCTTTCCTCATTCTATTTACGTGCAAAATTGATTTACTTTAAACAGAGCCGTTCAGCAAATTGTCAACGTCCCAATGCGGATAGAGCGTAGATTTAAAAAAATCCAAACACAATGCTTCTGCTTTCTTCCAATCAGCGATTTTCCTCCCATTACTCCTGTCGTTGAATTCATTTAATTCTGGCATTTAACTGTTCCTGGAAACATTCCATCGGTGATTGAATACTTCACTCGAATCCCTTTATCAACCCAAATAATTGCATTTCATCCCTTGTTGCGAATGTGAACTGGATTTAAGATTAAATCCTTCATCGAATTTTTTATTCATTTCGAAGAGCCAATAAATGGAGTTTTCAATGTTGAGTGATCAATGACAGCTTACATTTTCACAATTTTAAATAATTTATACTGTCATATGGACCTCACGATCGCAATTTCATTGAACTATTCGTTTCGGTGAATTGGTCATCATTAAAACTTTCACGACTGTCCGAAAAAATTCTATCTTTCTTCAACATTTCAAAATTCATTGAGAAAAAGAAATTTCGGTAGAATGTAGGTGATGAAAAAATCCAAACAATGCTTCCACTCATATTACTCTAATCATTCAATTCCTCCCACATTCAATTCCGGCATTTGACTGTTCCTGAAAACTATTATATTATTATTTAATCCCTTTATGAACCGAAATAATTACACTTCATCCTTTGCTGTAAATTTGAACTCAAGTTAAAATCAAATCATCAATCAATTTTGTTATTCATCTTGGAAAGTCAATAAATGGAGTTTTTTATATTGAGTGATCATCGATATTTAATTTACAGATTGAATTATCAAATCATTGTGGAAATTGAGCAATAGTTCCTTGAATTTTCAAAATCTTCATCAATTTTTATTCTTATGTGGACCTTAAAATCGCAATTTTATTGAACATTCCGGAAATCAATTGAGTTTTCAGTCACAACACATACGGAAATTTCCCGACTGCCCATAAAAACCCATTTCGTTTCAAAATTTAAAAATTAAAATAGTCACCGTCTCAACTCCAACAGAACTTAGATTTAAAAAAAAATGCAAACAATGCTGCCACTTTCTTCTAATGAAAGAGTTCCTCCTACTGCTCCAAGCGTTGAATTCCCCGCGCATTTAATTCCGGCATTTAACTATTCCTGAAAATATTCCATCAGCGATAGAAAACTTCATTGAAATCCCTCTATGAACCCAAATAATTGCGCTTCATTCCTGCCGCCCCTTGTAACAACTTCCTGCACTCCATCAGAATTAATTAACTCCAACCTGAACTTCGTCAACACTCAATGTCATTGAAAAAATCGAGTAATCAAGCCCTAAAAGGGAGGAAAGAAATAAATTGATAAGATAAAACGAATAGTTAATTGTTCGTTTTTGTTTGTCCCTTCACATTCAGCCGTACCGATGCTCTTGATAATTGGCTAGTACAGGGAAGCGGTAAATGGGAGTCAGAAGAGGGCAAAAAGGGAGAACAAAGATAGACAGACAACTGGCAAACGTCGTTTTATCCTCCCGAAGAAGATGGTTTTCCATTATATACAGATATAATGCCCCATAACTGGAGCATCAACTCGTACAATTCATTGTCCACTCCCTTCAACAACCAGCGCAAAAGGTAAAACGACGACGAGTAAAATTTCCGTGAATCCCAAAGTCAGAAGTTTAATGAGATTTTGTTATAAAAACGTCGTTCCACTTCTCCTTTGATTTGTCCCAAACTACTGTCTGTCATTTCTCTTGGTATTATTACGCCACTTCCAGCGGAGTTTATACCCATTTGTCCTCAAACATTTGTCGGAAGCTCCTCCATTTCCCAGACTGTAAGAAACAAAAAGGGGCAATCCATATGGTCCTGTGGATGACCCGGGATTAAGGAACAAACTTTGCTCTCACGTTTGATAGCGCCCGCAAGGACGAGATGAAGGAACAACGGAAAAAGAAACACGAGAAAACACTGAGAGGTATCACACGGTTAGGAATTTTTTTCTGAATGTGTGGGATCAAATCTTGAGGATTTTTATCAAGTTACATTTCTACATGATTGCGAGGGAATTTGGTCGTTGCAAAATCGCTTGTTTTATTGAATTTTCAGTTGAATAATGTCGGAAGAAAATTCAATAGAAAACGTAATGCACTTGTTAAAAATATTTATTAGAATACTATTGAAAACGCATTCGCATTCAATCGAAATTCTCAGAGGGAGCGCTAAATTTTTTTACTAAACTTGTTCAGATGCCAAATGTTTTCGGTGAAAATGAGTGAAATTCTGAATTTATTAGATCAAATGTTCGAATTTTTAAACAAGTAAAAATCGTATAATTCAGTGATTTTTTTATTATTTATGAAAGTTGACGCTTCACTTAAATAACCCGTGGAAAAGATCCACAAAATTTCTACCGCATTCTAAAAATTAAACCTCACATTCAATTCAACGTCCACCGGATTAAAATTTCCGAACAATATTGCCTGAATTTTCACAATTCCCGCTAATTTCTTCTGTCACATAAAAAAATAAGGCATCCGAAACCCAACAAAATATTCGAAAATTCCAGATATCATTATTAAAAATAGAATAATCCCAGAAATTCCATCTATTCCACAAAACCCCCTGATTTCTCGCATTAGACTGCGTTTTCCTCCGCTGCCCTCTGTTTGGACATTAATTATACCAGTGAAAGGGTCTTTGTGGACGTGAGAAAAACGAGTAGAGAGTAAAAGGAGCCCCCCTCCTCCCCCTTGGCGGAAGGTGAGCTTACGTTTGACGACAGAGCAAGAGAGCCCTCGGAGAGAGGGCCGAGAGGAAATGTATATAAAGAGAACTACAGCCCGCAGCAGCCAGCCGTTTGCTCTCCTGCGCAACAAGTAAACCAACGATCAATACGCAATATACTTGGTGTCCACGACGTAACCGTACACAGAAGGACCCCACTCACAGCCAGCAACAATTTTTCTCTGCCACTTTTCCGTCTCCTTTCCCTCTTCCTTTTTCCCCCCCATCTAAAACTTGCAGACCGAATGGAGAGAAAAAAAATTTCCCCGGCTACCCCCTAACGATTTCCGATTTTTTCCACATGAGAGAAAGACCAGAACAAAAAACAACAGAACTAAAGTGAAGAGAAAAAAATATAAGCTACATAACTACGACGCAGACGCGGCATCGAATTTTAAAATAGTCTATGGTCCTGCGAGTTCTCTCGTTCGGACGCCGATATAAAAAATGTAAAAAGTTTCGGGTGCTTTGAAATATAAATTGGCAGAGGAGACGAGGTATCGGGGGAAGAAAGTAGCGACGTAAAAAAAAAACGCGCGCCATAAAGCGAAGAAGTACGAATAAACGGGATAAAAAGAAGGAGAGAAGCGAGTCGAAGGTAAAAGTGAAGACGTTATCAAAGAAATGGAGATGGGCTCGTATTGGACACACGCTTGATGGTATAATGGCCCCCCGCCCCCGGCCGAGTGCCCCTCAATGGCCCTCGCCCCACCGACTCGCCCACTGTAACCCATCCGAGCCAAGTGCACCCCGACGTATTCAAGACAAACGTGAAAAGTAGACATTGAAAAGCAACCCATACACCCCTGACACGGAGAATAGGTGATGCCGTTGGTGGGGTGAAGAGAGAGTGCTCCAACATCAAGAGAACTAGAGAATTTAACAATGAGCGTATGCCAACAAAGTTATCGTTGGCGTTGAATAGACGATGAAATTATTCACGGGCAATCTGTCGTAACCGAGTTAATTTCGGCTCGCTGCGGAAATCTACATATTCAGCAAGATCACTCCCTAGCGCCGGTACGCGCGCCGAGTTCCCTGTCCCTCTCATTTCCACCCACTCACTGCCCCCGACCCCCTCCCCCCACCGCTATCCATGCTTTTACCCGTTCCCCCGTTGCATTTTGCCCTCCCGCTACCATCGCCTCTTTAAACAGCATCAGCATCAGCAACTGCCTAGCACACAGTTCTCGCACGGGGCCTCGAAAATCCATCATTACGGACTGTTGAAAACAAAAGGAGGAGGGGATGCAAAAGGGCTTTTCGTGAATTAACCAATTGGATGAAATGAATAACGCTTTTGAGTGTATATAACTGGTGCTGGTGCGCACGCGGCAAAACTGACGATCGATCTCAAACCCACTGTACAACGTCAGGTTTATGTTCCTCCGCATTCCGATCCACCTCCCTGGACCCCATAATCCCTCTGCCTCCTGCCGTACCCCTCGCTACTCTGCGGGAAAATACATGTAAACAGTGGGTGGCGCTCGAGGGTGAAGGAAGAGCCTAGTCAAAACACGTCTCAATGTGTCCCACGGTGGAAGGGGCTAGGTCATCTCGTCGCGATCGCTCTTCATCGCTATTGCGTTTGGGTCGTGGCGAATGCACAGTTTTGGATATTAATGATTTGAAATTTAGGTGATTCGTCCACTGAGTATTCGGGTTCAATTGAAAGTTTAGGGGAATTCTTCAAAAATTCATTGGAAGTGAANCCGCCCCCCTCCCGCCACCGCTATCCATGCTTTTACCCGTTCCCCCGTTGCATTTTGCCCTCCCGCTACCATCGCCTCTTTAAACAGCATCAGCATCAGCAACTGCCTAGCACACAGTTCTCGCACGGGGCCTCGAAAATCCATCATTACGGACTGTTGAAAACAAAAGGAGGAGGGGATGCAAAAGGGCTTTTCGTGAATTAACCAATTGGATGAAATGAATAACGCTTTTGAGTGTATATAACTGGTGCTGGTGCGCACGCGGCAAAACTGACGATCGATCTCAAACCCACTGTACAACGTCAGGTTTATGTTCCTCCGCATTCCGATCCACCTCCCTGGACCCCATAATCCCTCTGCCTCCTGCCGTACCCCTCGCTACTCTGCGGGAAAATACATGTAAACAGTGGGTGGCGCTCGAGGGTGAAGGAAGAGCCTAGTCAAAACACGTCTCAATGTGTCCCACGGTGGAAGGGGCTAGGTCATCTCGTCGCGATCGCTCTTCATCGCTATTGCGTTTGGGTCGTGGCGAATGCACAGTTTTGGATATTAATGATTTGAAATTTAGGTGATTCGTCCACTGAGTATTCGGGTTCAATTGAAAGTTTAGGGGAATTCTTCAAAAATTCATTGGAAGTGAATTCAAGTGAATGTTTTCAGTGAATTTTTCAGTAGAAAAAGACAAAAGTCTTTTTCTACTGAAATTATTTCAGGTAACTTGAAGTCCTGCGTCGGAAGAGGCTAGTTCACATCTCGGTTCTTGCTCTTCATTGATATTTCGGTTGGGTCTTGCCGAATGCGAATACAGCTAATGAATAGGGCCAAGCGGCGCAGAATGGACATTTGCTTTTTCTTATTTCAATAACACGTTGAATTTTTAATGAGATGGGAAATTTTTTTTCTTCGTGAAATGTACAATTTGTTGTCTTTGTGATGAGCCTACACTGGGCTTTACTGAGAAATTTATTCCTGATTTATGAATATTTTTTAAAATTTCAAAAGTGTTCATTCGCCCCCTCGCTATTCAAGTTCAATTGAACTTCGAGATTTTCGTCTTTTTCTACTTGAAATTATTTGAAGTCCCTCCAATTCTCCCTGAAACTGGCGATTCCCCAAGCACTTTTCTTTTGAATCAAATTGAATGTCACTCTCCCGTAGATAACAATAACATTTTTATTAATTTTCAATTTTGTAAAAAAAAATAGTAAACAAAATCAATATTGTGAAATTGAACTCAATTCATGACCAAATCCTTCATCAAATGTCTTATTAATCTCTAAAATAAATAAAATAGTCGTTTCACCCATGGATTTTTAATCCAAAACTCCATTTCCCCGACATGTAACGATTTTCGCTAATTCTTACTGTCGTAAACTTGGCGATCGATCTGAAACCCACTGTACAACGTCAGGTTTATGTTCCTCCACGCTGGCAGCCTCCTCCCTGGACCCCATAATCCCTCTGCCGCCCGCCTGCCCCCTGAACTCTGCGGGCAAATACGTATAAACAGTGGATGGCGCTCGAGGGTGAAGGAAGAGCCCAGTCAAAACACGACTGAATATGTCCCACGTCAGAAGAGGCTAGATAACCTCTCAGTCCTCCCTCTTCATCGCCCTCTCGTTTGTGTCTTGGCGAATGCACCTGCGCTCGATTTATCTCTTTTCTCGTTGCTCTCAGTCTGTTCTGTTGTCTCGTGCGGTAGCCTTTCCTAAGCCATGGGGCGGAGGGGGTTCGGCTTACTGTTGTTGCTCTTGCTGTCTCGCTTTTACCCCTCCAACGTATTCAGTGGTGCGTACGCCAGGCTCCCTTAACGTGTGGTTCAACAGTAGTGAAACAGAACAAAAGATAAAGAAGCGAAAGAGCAGTTTGGGCATTTCTAAAAGCTCATATTGAATTACGCTTCATTTGCATGCGCACGTGACCGTATCCGAAGGAGAAAAGGAGAGTAGAAAAGAAGTCGATGGAACCCCTTCGTTTTTATGCATCCCATTATTCAACGGCATTATTGATATCATGAGTTATGACAGTAATGGGTTTTGATGAAATTTTCGCTGGCCCCCGGCGTTGTCTTTCTTCTGTGGACGCGTTACGTTTTTTATTTACATGAATTTCTTCTTCTCAGAGGTGAGGACAATTTAGTGGAACACTTGCGGGAAAATTTAATAGAAAACGTAATGCATTTCTATTAGAATTCTATTGAAAGGGTTTTTTTCTGATTGGGATGAACATTTATGAAAATTGATGAAATTTTTTTCAAATTGAAACTTAAAATTCAAGTGAATTTTGAGGTTTTTGTCTTTTTCTACTTGAAATTATATAAATTCCCTCAAACTCCAACTGAAACTAAAAATTTCTTAAGCTAAAAATTTCCCTTCGAATCACATTGAATATCACTCTTCAAAAAATGATAACTTCCGTTGAAATTTTTTGAAATTCAAGTAACAGATGCATTTTTATTTTCAACGTTGGGAATTTGAACTCAGTTTGAAAGCAAATTGTTCGTCGTCTCATATTTATAACACGAGTTATGACAGTAATGGCTTTCAATGAAGTTTTCGCAAGCCCCCGGGGTTGCCTTTCTTCTGTGGATGCTTCTACTTTTTTATTTACATGAGTTTCTTCCTTTGTCAGTTGAGGTTTCATTTCAATCACTCGTGGAAAAATTCCATAGAAAACGTAATACAATTGCTACAATATTCTGTTAAAATTCTATTGAAATCGTATTCGTTTTTTTTGCTGAATAGAATTCTAGTAGAATTGTTATAGAATTTTTAGAGAAATTGAACCAATTTTTTTGAAGGACGCGCTAGATTTTTGTATTCAACTTTTTTGGATTTTGTTATTCGGGAAGAACCAATTCAAATTAGTTGGAGTGAATTTTGTAATCTTCATCTTTGTCAGCTGAAACTAGAAATTCTCTGAGCCCTTTCCTTTTGAATTAAATTGAATGTTACTCTTCCCAAAAAAAAAAAAACATTTTTGGAATTTTTTTCAAAGTGAAGTAACAACGTCACTTTTATTTTCAATTTTGTTAATTTCAACTCAACTCAAGACCAAATTGCTCCCAGAATGTCTCAATCATCTTGAAAAAAACCCGTAAAATTGAGTTCTTCATATTTATAGCAGGAGTTATGGCTTATGACAGTAATGGGTTTCAATGAAATTTTCGCGAGCCCGAGGGGTTGCCTTTCTTCTGTGGACGCTTTTACTTTTCCATTCACATGAAATTTCTTTCTCTCTTTTGTCGGCGATTGTATCGGTTTCCAGTGTCATAATGGCGATGAAAGTGCGACGGAGGGATGAGTTGAGAGGGAAACAGGGGGGTAAAAAAAATTGCGGAGGGTTTTGCGAGTGTCAAAGGGGATGCGAAATCATTGATGGAGAATCACGTAATACCTCAGAGAACCCGGGAGAGTTTCCTTGGCTCCTCAATGTGGTTTCTACCGAGGGTATATAGCCATTTCTCCCAAAGGCACTGAGTGGGAGGGTGCGACAGAGAGAATCAAGAGGCACAGTAGCGAAGAGGTCCTTAATTCAGTTAAGAAACCCAGGGACGCGCAAAGTCGAGCCTAAAAGCATTTCCTGATAGAAAACCCTCAATTTGTCCCTCCATTTTTTACCCTCCCTGCTCTCTCGAATTCCTCTGGCTCTCTGCTCGGCCAAAGAATGCTGAGGGAAATATTGGGGAGGGTAGTCAGTACCTGGGAAATAACGAAAACGAATGCGAGAAAGGAGAAGATTTGTCGTTGTTGTTTGCGGGGAGTAATTGTTAGCTATTTTCAACCGCATTGATGATTTCTATAAATATACACGGTGAGAAATATTCAATAAAAATTACGCATCTTTTCCGTAATTCCGGAGCGAAATGTGGTGGTAGGAAATTTTACGGAACTGTCACAGAATTTTTCCAGAGCGTTCCGTAATTTTTGCCGGAATCTCGTGTGAAAAATTATGATACCGTCACTTAAATTTTTTAAGTCGATTCCGTAATCGCTGAGCGGATTGTGAGTTCCGTAATTTTTACTGAATATTTCTCTCCGTGTACCCATTGGGCCTTACAGATTTTTTACTATAAAAAATACATTCATTCCTCACGAATGCATGACGAATGCCAATTTAAATTGCAGAAATTGCTGTAATTGCATAGTTATGGTTATAGTAATACCTATGAAAATGTTACATGGATTTTTTTTAAAGGGAGTAAGAGAAAACGTTCTAGTTCTCAGTAATTTGAAGAATAACTTTGAAATTCGGGGTAATTTGGCGCTAAATATTCGCATTTTAATTGAAAATTCCAGTGAATTGGGAATTCTTCGGCTCCTGAAAAGATCCCCCTAAATCAAATTTAATACTGGTGCTCCCTAAAGTTACGTGTAAACTGTCCATGAAATTTCAATTTTCTTTCGACACCTGCTAGCCTGTTCGAGCAAGAAAAATGCCCAGTCATCACCTGCTTTATTCAACTAGACACCACCAGAGCAATTCACCCCGTAAACCCAAACAAATTTCCTTCGTCACTGAACCATCAGTAAATATCTCCACTCATTCCGTCGAAAATTCTATTCGCAAGGACAAAACTTTCCGACTCCACAAGTCAACATTTGTTTTTGTCACAATGAACAAAAGCGACTGAATCGTCAATTATCATTACAGAGAAAAAACGTTTTTATTTTCAGTGAAATTCAGCGAGTGAAAAACACTGAAATTCAGTTATTTTGTCACCAATTTTCAGCGCTGTTATCGAATTAACGATATCGAATCAGTTAATTTCTTGAATTTTCAAATTATTTTCGATTTTCAGATCCATGCGGCACTGAAAAACACTGAAAATTTGGAAAATTCAGGCAACAGTTATCTGAATTCTCAATAAGTGGTAAACGAAGATAAGTCGACTCATCTCCCAGTTGAGTTTTTGAGGAATATTTCCGAATCTAAGGGAGATAGCGGAATTTTCGTAACTACATTTGTCGTAGCACTCAATGGGCTTCACAAAAAAGGTCATAACAAAAATTTTGCTATCTCCCTTAGAGTCGAGATATTGATTGAAAACTGGTCAATAGTCGAAATTGACTTATCTCCTTGACCACTTGAAAAATCACCAATCGTTTACCAAAAAACCCCAATTTTCTCAAATTTCCAAAACGAATCTTCAAAATTTCGTGAACCCTTCTCATTCGAAATTGACTTCACCCTCACAACCTCGAAAATTCAGGTGCCACCGTACCTGAAACGTCAAGAAATTTCCCCCAGTGTCCCCATTATTACCAATAATTCATAAATACCAATAAATTCCCGAATTACTCCCCGATGATCTCACATGTCCACCTCCACCAATATTCCGAAGTACCCCACCCCACCCCGGCCCCGAAAAACAAACCCAATGCCAGCTGAAAAATGTGAAAACAGAATGAGGAAAAGAAAAATGAGAGATTTCACTTTATCCCCCCACATATGTGACCATAACCCCATCCCCCCGGCTTGTTTCGTGGCGTCACCCTCAAATTCCTTAGGCCATTATCGTCATTCCTCTCCGCCTCCTTCAACCCCCGTCTTCCCCCCCCCCCTCCCCTCCCCCCTCTTGTATCCCCATTTCTCTCAATTTCGAAGGATATATGTATGCACTATGGGAGACTGTGTCGACGCGTGCAGCGATGCGACACGAAAGCGATACATTTCCGGTCGCGATACACGAACGCCCTCTTCGGTTATTGCACCCCTCCCCCCCTCGCCCCCCGTTACATCCTCTTAAACGACATACCATATAGATCCCCTTTCTCTCTTCCCCTTGTGTCGCCAACAACACGCTCGAGAACAATGTCGTAGCTAATTGCATTTATCGTGCGACCCAGCGTATCACGATTAGACAAATCCGTCCCGTCCAAAGTGATTTCAATTCCCCGGCCCTGACTATGACTTTATTCAATTATGCGAATTGTTGTGTGTGGAAAATACACGGGGAAATGGATTATCGAGATATTCGAGTTTGATTCGTTCGGGTGGAAATGAATAATCGTGGTTTATAAATGTTTAGGTATTTAATTCGGGGTTTTCAATGTTTTGCCCATTTCATTATCATTTCGAGAGAATTGATTTGTATTAATGGATTCATTATATTAATTGATGCGGACTTTTGAGATATAAGTTGCGAATGTGGAAATTCAATTTGGGGCTTGATTATTGCTATCGTGAAATCGGTAATGGACGCTTCGGAGTTTTGTGTCGGGGAAATTTGATTTATGGTGAAGAGGAAATTGTGACTTGTTTTCGGGCGCGGGAGGGGTGAGGTGCGATAGCAGGAGAGGTTTGCAATGTTATTAGAGGAGTGACGTGGTTTATTGCGAGTGGAAGCTGCTGGAGGAATGTCTCATCAAAAAGTTGGGAATATTTTTTAGGGGCACTGTGAGGGGGTAGAGTTATCTTATTATTTTTGGGAAATTATGTCAGAGTAGGATGGGTAGTATTTTTAGTGTAGTATAAATTGGCGAAGTGGGTTTACGGCACTTGTACAATTTCGAGTATTTAAGAAATGTTTATTGATACGTTGACAGAAGGATTTATTCGCTAGTCATAGGGCTTTGTAACTGTACGGAGAGAAATTCTTTAGAAAAATTGTAGCGCTGTTAGAGTAAATTTCTAGGAATTTCTGATAAAATTTCCTGGGTTTTCTGGGGAAATTGCATATGAGAGCGAGAAAACTTCACGTGCTACTCAATAAAATTTCAATTTATTTAATGACAAATACACACTTGAGGAGAACAAAACGCAAGCGCAATTTTTTCGTTGATTATAAAAGATCTCTTCGTTAAAAATAATAAAATTTCAGTTTTTCCCTGGTGAATGTATAACGGTCGATAAACATTTCGAGATCTACTGGAAAATTATGAACCATTTTTGAATTATATTGCATTATTTATTCATGAAATGAAAATGTAAAACATCCAAGTTTCAAGTTATTTCAATTCTTTTTCCTGAAACTTCAAGAGCTTAATTGCGATATTTTTATTGGAAATGAATAATAAAATCTCCCTTTCCTTTCTTACTAAATGGAAACAGTCAACAAATATTTTGACACCTCACAGAAAATCATGAATTATTTTAGAAGCAAGTTGAGTCATTCATTTATGAAAACAAAATATTCTAAAAAATCAAGTCTTATGTTAATTCAATTTATTCCCTTGAACCTTCAAAAGTCAATGAATTATCTGCCATCACAGAATCCACAACCCTTCAAACAATTTTCATAATTAATTTTTCCCAACAAAACCATGAAAAAAACCAGCCTCTTCCCAAAAATTCAAGAATAACTTTTCAACACTAGCCTCTCCACGCCCCCCAAACTCCTTGACAATCGAATCAAACGGGATAAAATTGGTTACCCAAATAATACCCCCGCGCCCGAAGAATTCGATCATTAAACACACCATACGCTGAGCGCCGAAAGAGGCTTTCCGATAGAGAAGGGGGGGAGGGAGCGCTATAATTGATTAACATTCGAATGTCGAAAGGGCGAGCGATCAAACCATACGGTCCAGCTCGTTTCCATTCCCAATGCACCCCCTTTTCACCAGTCCGAGGGGGTGGCGGTTTTCCTCCCCCCTGCCCCTGACTTTTTTCCCCATAACAAGGAAAAAGCGACGATTATACCGTAGTAGAGAAAACCGCCCTCTCACCACCTCCGCACGTGTGGACCATGTTTACTTTCCATTACAATTATGGATATTGATCCTGACTCTGGGGCTCTCTATAGTTCTCTCTCTCTCTCTCTCTCTCTCTCTCTCTCTCTCTCTCTCTCTCTCTCTCTCTNTCTCTCTCTCTCTCTCTCTCTCTCTCTCTCTCTCTCTCTCTCTCTCTTTCTCTCTCTCTTTCTCTTTCAACTCCACAGCCTCTCTCGCGCGGTTTATCAGGGACGCCAGAGCGGTCTCTGCGGGACACGAATAGATTGACTTTGGAAATTGTTTTTCTTTTTATATTCGGTTATGGCTGGCTGATACAGCCATTTTTCCTATTTTATTTCATCCCCCCCGCGGGGGTGCGCCGGCGGCAGCGGTGGCGGCGGGCGAAAGGGCTCTCCCTGTCATTCTTCTCCGTGTAAAATAGGGTGATATGCGGACATGGCTATATACGTATTGGCATTATTGACAGGTGTATGGTATACGTCAGGTGCAGGGCCAACGTCGGCATCCCCCNCCCCCGCCCCTCTGGGCTCAATGGGGATTGACACTGACGAGATAGAATTAAAGGATAAAAGCAGAAATGGAGATCAACCTTGTGTTATTAATACAAGAGGCTGTCCACTCTACTGTGAAGTACAACGTGAGTGTAATGTTTCACGAATGTCGGGATTCGTAACGAGTTTATTATTCGGCTCAGTGATTCTCGGGGGAGATAATGCGGTGACATATTCGTGATTGTCTCCGTTTGAAGATGAAGATGCAAAACTTCTGACTCTCGGAGTCACGTCAACACCATTGAACCTCACAATTACCCTCTCTCATTGTTGGTGGAGTACAAAAAAATGTGACTCACCGTAAAAATCGTGGAAATCGCTCACTCATTCCCGTGCAGCAGCACTCAAGTCCCTTTTAACTGCCATTCGTGAAATGGAACTGAAATAAACTCAAATATCGTTGTAAACTGACACGACTCTACAATTTCCTCTCCTTGTAATTCAATAAAATTTCCGTCCCGGTGTATTCACTCCCTAACGTCTTCCTCAAATCGTTTATTCCACCTCCTTATCGCATACGTAAGCGACAGGCGAGGGTGAAGGATAAATAAGGAAATATACGGAACTGATCGTAGATGTTCACCGAGAAATACGATATCTGAATTTCTTTTTTTACTTTGTGCACTCGATACAAGGGTTAACGTGTGTATGGGGCACCCTTTTTTTATTCAACCGTCGCAGTGGGGAATGAAAAAATACACGAGGAGGAGAGAGCTCAGCATCCACCGAGTGTGGAGCCGAGTGGAGTCTGTGCCAGGGGTTGGTTGAGAGAGTAGTTGTAGTCTGAAAGGTTTGGAAACCCTCTCTCTGCGCAAAATCGGGCATCCGCCTTGGCCTGTGTTACTCGCACTGTCTGTCTCACCCGTTCGTGCGCCCCGCATCTTCCGCGCTCTCTCTCGCTTGATTTTTATTTAGTTTTTTCTGGCCGATCCCCCCCTACTGTATAACCCTGGTACACTGTGCGCCACTTTGCCTTGCTTTTGGGGGCTTGCTTTGCCTGCCGGATAGTACCGGGAAACACCTGCGGACACCAACCACCCAACGTACACTGTCAAAAGCCCATACCCGAAACTTCCACTACAAACGTATATAGTCCGATGGTGGGTTATCATCGCAAACTCTCTGGAGATCGCATTGTTTTATGTTCAGCCACCTTTTCCCCATACCCCGCTGGGCCCCCGGACCATGCGCCATCGGTGATAGACCCCTTTATCAATAATCCCCCCCGGTTTCGGACTGTGTACTTCGATATTCTGTTTTTCGGGGTATCGGGTTTTGTTTCATTAGGGTGAAAGGGCTTTGGGATTTTTTACCTGGATGCGGAGGCTTTGGGAGGGCTCCTCTTGGGTTGGGAGGAGTTGTTGTTACAGGGTTAGGAATTTTTCAAACTGTTTAGGGGATTTTTTTTAGGAGACCATACTTGGCGGAATGGATTCAAGATAGTGTATGACACTATCTTGAATAGTGGGTAATGTTCTGGGTAATCAAGACATTTATTATATTCATAGAAAACAATTCCAAATTATTAACTTCCCAACCCAAAAGGAGAAAGTTATTTTAATCGTTTTTCCTTGAAATTCTGAGAGGAATTCCGAAACAATGAAATTTTTTTTTTTCGTACTCAACGTAGAAATAGAGAGTTATCATCGCAAACTCTTTGGAGGTCGCATTGTTTTATGTTCAGCCACCTTTTCCCCATACCCCGCTGGGCCCCCCGACCATGCGCCATCGGTGATGGACCCCTTTATCAATAATCCCCCCCGGTTTCGGACTGTGTATTTCGATATTTTGTTTTTCGGGGTATCGGGTTTTGTTTCATTAGGGTGAAAGGGAGTTGGGATTTTTTACCTGGATGCGGAGGCTTTGGGAGGGCTCCTCTTGGGTTGGGAGGAATTGAGAGTTGTTACAGCGTTGGGAGTTTTTGGAAATTTGAGGATTTGCTGGCAACTGAATTTTTGATCAATTTTTTAAATAAAAAAGCCTATTTGAAGCGAAAAAATGGCAAACTAAAAACGTCGACAAATTTTTCGCGAACTATCAGAAAATAATGGACCATGAAAAACAAAATGAATTTGTGACAAAGAAATCCTCTAAAAAATCAAAATGACGAGTTCCTTCAATTACTCCTCGTTATAGTTCCAATTTTTCTCTTTTTAAAACAAATTGTTTTCGAATGGAGTTCAAAAATAATAATATCCTTGAGATCTAAAAAAAATAGTTTTAATCCGGGAATTATTTTTTCTCTGCGAGGATTAACGAATACCTGATGGGTACAAGAAATATTGGCCAAAGCCTCGGACTTAAGATTCTTGAATAATGGATCAAGATTTCAAGAGCTTGCATTGATTAATATTCAGTTGTTTCATCATAAATGTTAAGGGGATGATTCAATTATTCATCCTTCTTTGTTCAGTTTCAGTTGTGAAAGGCGTTTGTGAATAGTGTTGGGCGGTGAGTGGGTTTTCACGTGGGCTGATATTGAAAAGCTTGGGGCAAATTTCCGGTGTGAAACACACAGAGGGAGAGTTTTTAGTCCATTAGTTCTACCAGATATCATTGATTTTTGTTTCCATTATCAAAACCATTTTTTCACCATGCACTGAAAAATAGCATTGGCCTGTTTTCGTCTGCCATTGTGATATTCTGCTTTTACTGTCATCATAAAACATGGGAGTTGCATGAATACATGATTTTCAACTTGAAAAGGTGGACTGATAAAAATTGTTGAATGGATTTTTAAATTTATAGCGGAGATAAGAATTTTTTTAATTTTTAGTTTTTGGAAACTTTCGAAATTTTTAGTTTCAAAGTATCAATCCCCGTGTTCTCTTGTGTTATCAGTTAATGAATTATTGTTTCTTCGTGTTAATTACTTTTTTTTCAATATTTTACTCTTTCAATTCCAGGAGTAATCTCCTAATAGTGCAGCAAGCACATTTATGACATTTTTAAAAACATTAAAAATATCACACAGAGAAAAATATGTTCCAGGTTTTAGGAATATATCTGGAATTTTTGGGAATTGATCCTATTTTTTTGCCCTAATTAGAATTCTCCTAAGCTTCGGAGATAAGAGAATTTCATGTGAGAGTTATTTTTAATCGAGTTTTCGAAAACTTTCAAAATGTTTAGTTTCAAAGTTTTCAACACCGTCTTCCCTTCTGTTATCATTTACGCGTTATCAATATTTCTGTCTACAATGGGGCTCCCACGTCCACTCTCCTGAATAAAAATTCACAAAATAAAAGGGAATAACATCAATCCATCATCGGAACAGAATCAGTCCATTGTCTTCAACATTGAAGAGTATAAAACCCAAGAGAATCTATGAAATCCCTAAAGAATTCACGAAGAATAAAAATCTGACCTAAGGTTATATTCCGAATCCCTTATTAAAGGTTAAAGGAATTGTTGAGGCGAAGCACAACAAAAGGACCCTCTCTCGGCTACCATCCGCACCAATATCAAAGAATTCCATCCTCGCCGTCATAAATACATTCGAGCCTTGAGGATATCCAAGTACCTTCCACAGTTTCGTACGGATCACGCTATGAATTTGGAGATTTTCCATTATCAGATTTGTCCGTTAAATTGCGTGGGAATTTTTTTTTCAAGACATTCCATTCTTATGAATAATTAAATAAAATTAACAAATAATTCTTTATTTGATTCAAGAAACAACTTTTTTCTCCGTCAATGTTGCCTTCATCAACAGCATCTAAAGATAGAAAAGCTCAATAGCTCATGAGAACGAATAAATCAACTCATTTAGAATTTTCCGGAAATCCATAGAGACTAACTTTTTGGGTAATATTGTCTTGGGATACACCTTAACAGAATAAAACACGTTCAATCATCCCCCCCAGAATCCAAAATCTCCCAGCCTTTCAATCCACCGCCCTCCCATCACTCCCAGGCCCCACTAATTCTTCCCATAACCCACATATTCCCCCGAATTCCGTGAAACCGCATGCAAATGTCACTCCCCAAAAATTACAAATCACCCCCAATGAAATTCGATTTGTCCGAGAAAATCACCGAAATGATCCCCCCCATCAGTAATTTCCCCCGAAAAAACCCTCAAACAGTACCCACCGGACAGATGTTATCGATGAGGGATGCGTGCCACCCGATGAGGAATCGTTGCCCGGGATAAGCAGTGCCACGAGGGTGAACGAAAAAAAATAATGACAACAAGTTCGGAGCTTGTGCGCAAAAAAAGGAACAGAGATAGAGAAAAAATTGGTAGATGGCCGGTGGGTCATAAATTAAGGGCTGTACCTGGGTCCTCGCAGAACAGCATCACGAGTGATGGATCAACCCCGAGTGCCCCTCTCCCTCCCCCCTCTCCCTTTCTCTTTCTCTCGAATTAATCGCCCCGATTTGTCTCCCCTCCCGTCCTCCACTCTTTTAAAACATTTTTCATCTCTCTCCCTCCTTTATTTCACTTCCATTATAACAATTCCATTCCCTTACATACCCCGGGAGAATTCTGTTTCCGCTTCTGTTCGAAACCAGGAACGAAAAAAAAAAATTTCCACCACTCGTTGATTTCAAAAAGCGTGAAACTCTTGACACGCTTGCGACTCTTCGAACCCACACAAAAAACGGAAGAGCGCGGCGCGGGAGAGGGGGCTGGAACGATGAAGAGGAGTGTATGTGCCTGCGGGAGGATGAAAAAAGGGGTGGGTGAAGGAAAAAGAAAGAAATATAGACTATAGAGGGATGGTTTTGTGTTTTTTTCCTTCTTTCGAGGGCTTTTTTCTTCATTTTTTTTGTCGTCGTGTTGAGGGTTCGAAAGTCTCTCATCTCTCTCATCCCTCCCGCCCCCCCCTTTTTTATCTTTTTTTTTCACTCGACGGCATGATTCAACATTCCACCATTGCGAATCCCAGTACTACTCTCGCGCCCGGTTTAACAACCGATCCATAACGATCCGTTGAGCGTTAACCTCACGTTGAGCGAGTGATTCTCATCCATCTGTTTCTGTTGTGTTCCTCTCCCCCTTTGTAAATGCAACATCTGAAAAGCCTCCTGGTGATAGCTGGAGAGACCCGAGTGTTAGTAGCACTCTGTCGGGGCGGGGGGAGAGGGGGAAGGAGCCGGTGTCGAGTGGGTGGGGAGGGGGATTATTGCCGGGTGAATTGAATACGCCCAGTGGATTTAGTAGGAGTTGAGTCAGACGGTTCTCATTGTCACCCGGGGGCACCTGTGTCGCCTCTTCGAATCAGCATCAAATGTACTCATTAATTAATTTGCGATAACGGAAGCCTTTCCCCGGGGAATACTCGTTTTAATTACGGAAGTTTATGGATTGAATTGAGAATTTTATTGTTGAGGGAACGATTATTTTTTTACGCGGGGAAAAACGGTGAAGAAGTTTGCAGAGGGGTGAGGCTGGAGATTGTGGTGTCTTCGAAATTTTTTTTTTTATTCCAAATTTTTCAATTCATTTTAACAATGTTTTCGTTGAAATTCAATAAATGAATATAGTTATTTCAATAAAAATGTATTCGTCGTATTCGTAGAAAAATCTGCATTTCCATGTTTCGGGAAATTTCTCGGATTTTCCATTTACGAAAAATTACTTTCAAAAAGTGGCACAAGGCACCTGAAAGAGGCCCCTGAAAGGTCCGTTAATTAATGAGTAGACACTCACTTAGGAAGTAAATGGGTTTTATTAATTTCGTTGAGAAGTTTTAATTATTATAGCGAGATTTTTTGGTTTACTTCTTAATAACTCCAAGAATGAATTCCCTTTTCAAAGTTTTTTATTCACCTTTTTTGCACCAGAATTTTGTAGCTTCATTAGTTGTTGTCGAGCGAAGAATATTCATTCTTAGTATTCAAGTTTTGTTTCGTTAGTCTCGCGGGACGCGAGGGTGGGTGAATGGCGCAGGAATTCCAAATGGACGGATTAATTAAGGCCTGATAACTACAATTTTCCCGATGCATACCGGGATTACAGAGGGAATTGATCAACTTTATTAATTTAGTTAAAAGGTTTTATTATCCTCAATTTGTACATTTCTACATTTATATCAATATTCCGGGATCAAAAGAGCAGAGGATTATTTGTCGGATGCCGTTGGAAAGCTCGGAAAATGGCAGATTCCAAGTAGTGGGTGGAAAAAAAACCATTTGCGCTTCATTAATCTCGGAAATATCAATAACTTTTTTTATCTCTCGATATTGGAACTCTATTCCTCATTTTATACTGCAATGAGGAGAATGGGCGATCAATGGTGGAGAAAGAGAATAATGAAATTTCCGTAGCTCAATTGTTGATGAACTCTTTTATCGAACATTTCCAGGAATAAAATTGAGGACACAACTGCAGAGAACAGGAATGTTGAGCTTTTGATTGACATTTTACAGTCTTGTTGGAAATTATTGAATTAATCAATGTTGAGGAGAGAAAGTTGAAGCGAAAATGTTTTTTTTCATGTTCTGAGATTCGAAATTTACTACACATTTTGTTGAGGCTTTGCATGATTTTTTAAATTAACAAATACAACAGAAAATATTTGTTCAATCGTTGCAACTGTTGATTTTTCATTATTTTCATAATTTGAGATTTCATCATTTGACATCTCAGAAAGGAAAGCCTCTTAATTAATTTAACACATGTTTTTATTCAAATTGTTTAACACAAATTTATTCATGTCCAATGGAAAAGAATAATGAAATTTCTTTATCTCAACCCTTCGTGAACTCTGATCGAACATTTCCGGGAATAAAATTGAGGACAAAACTGCAGAGAACAGACATGTTGAATTTTTGATTGATATTTTATAAAGTTTTATTGCCAATTAATGAATTAATTAATATTAAGGAGAGGAAATTGAGTTTAATTTTTTTTCCATTTCCTGAGATTTTTTACTGCCCATTTAATTGAGGCATCGCATGACTTTTTTTATTCTCGAAAATGAGGATGGAATAAAGAATAAGAGACATTTTTCCCAGTTAACTCTAATTTCTCATTGAATTAATTTTTTTTTTCAGTGAACAATGATAAATTTCGGAATTATAGACGACAGAAAATATTTCTTCAATGGACGAAACTTCTTGATTATTCATCATATCCATTAAAAAATGTGTCTTTTTTTCATTTAATTTCCGAATTTCCCAATTTATTAAATAAAAAAAATCATACAACTCCTCAAGTGCCCCTACTTCAATGCAATCCCCTTTTGTCATGAATTCTCTACGATCTTTTTCATTCCCTCTAATCGTAGAATGATGAACAGCAGAATGAGGAAGTTTGCAAAATCCACTTGAAGCATATTTTAATGAAGTCTGAATGATAACGCAGGAAGAAGGGAAGAGTGAGCAGGATGTAATTAGATAAGAAGCCCTCTTAATTAATTTAACACAATGTCCAATGTTTAGACTGGGGTTTGTATAGTGTAGTTGGTCTGCTGGGTGGTTGAATCTCTGAAAGTACGAGGGGAGGAGGTTCTGTATCACTGTTGATGCCCAGCGAGAGGGGAAAGGCAAAGGGTTATAGGGAGACTCGTGTATGGTCAACACTGGCTGGCCGTTGCGCTTTGTATAATCGGGACTATTTGCTTGCGAGTTGCCCGCACGCCACCCTGTTTGTACAGCCTCAGGCACCAATTTTCTTTCGATTTTTCACTGACCTGCTGCAGGTCGAGATCTGACTGCTCCAAAGCCAATCGTATCTGGAAATAAAATCGATTAAATGGTTCAATATTTTGTGGGTGAAGAGGGAATGGGAAAATGGTTGAGAAATAACCAGGGATGTTCTCTTCTGGTCAGAAGAACTGGCGGTTGAATTGAAATCATTCGTGAGCAAAATACATTTGTCGATTGTGAATCGGAGAATTCCACTTTTCAAATTTTATTCGAAGCCTAGTTGAGAACAAAGTGTTTTAGTCATTGAATTTAGATGATAATTTCGAGAGAAAATAATATAAAAGGCGTGTAAAATTTGAAAGTCTCCTCAGAGAATAATTCATTAAATTTTCGAAGATTTTTCCCTAAAAATCTTTTTTGTTTTAATCGTAATGAATTCGGCCCTGCGCAGCAATTTAACACGTTCATACAGAAAAATAAAGTCTTCAATAGTTAGAACAATTTCGATTACTCATTTATAAAAAGCAAAGGTAAAAAAAAGGCCGTGACTATTCGCACCATTGCGTGAATCACTCCCGTACACTCCATACACTCCACGCATGCGTGAAGTTTGTGTGTTTCACGCAGCCGAATTTTCATACTGCTGTGTATTTCACGCAGTTGAAGTTTCATACTACTGTGTGTTTCACGCAGTTGAAGTTT